>NW_015387748.1:161974-189130 GCF_001527695.2 Protobothrops mucrosquamatus | reverse complement strand
AAGAAATGCAGCGGGGGAGGGGTCGCCCTCCAAGAGGAATGAAAAAAGGCAGCAATGGCTGGAGGTGAGGCACGGAGGAGGGAAGGAGATGGAGAGTGGAAGGATTCTTATGTGCTTTTGTGACTTTGAAGTTCTGGGATTTGTGCAATGAGGGCTTTGTGTTCTTAAGGAGTGTTTGGCAATTTCTATTTGGCTGATGTCTCCTGTTAGCTTCTATTGCTCTGCTGTTGTTAGCTGTAAGTTTTGCTACAAGGGATTTTGAAGTATTTTTCTCCTGAATGGATTTTGCCTGTAGCATTCCTTTACTTATGAATGGAGCCATTTGGGGAGGTTGCCTTAACTGGCAGCCAGTACTTACATTTTTTTTCTTCCTTAAGTGCCGGCTGCGCTCCTTACTTTCCTTTCTAGCCAGTAGCTAATTCTTAAAGGGGAATGTGCCTTTTTAAGCTACTTCACTCAGCAGCTTGTCTTTTCTGTCTCTGGAGGCCTTTCCTTGTTTGATCAATATATGGAAGGGGGAAAATATGGGGGGGGGTCAAATTCTTCCTTCAGAAGGAGATAGGAATGAGAAAAAGGGAGGCAGAGAAGGGAGGGAGGAAAGGAAGTCCCGCCTTAGCACTTGGCCACCAGCAGCTCTGTCATTGACTTTGCTTGTCAAAAGGTTGCAGAAGGGGATCACATGACCCTGGAACACTGTGACCATTATAAATATGAATCAGTTGCCAAGCATCCAAATATAAATCACATGACCCTGGGCATGCTGCAATGGTCATAAGTGTGAAAAATGGTCATAAGTCATTTCAGTGCAATTGCAACCTTGAACGGGGTTTTTTTTTTTTTGGTCATCAAGTTTTTGACACCTTGCTAGGTGGTACTCGAATATTGCCATATCCTAAAAGTGGTACAATTGGTAAAAAGGTTGAAAAGCCCTGGCATAAAGAACTCTCTGATAAATTGAAAGATAAAAAGGACAAGTATAGAAAGTGGAAAGAGGGGCACATAACTAAGTCAGAATATCAGCAAATAGCCCGAGCCTGCAAAGATGAAGTGAGGAAAGCTAAGGCTCAAAATGAACTAAGGCTTGCGACCAAAATCAAAAATAGCAAAAAAAAGCTTCTTTCAACATGTAAAAAACAAGAAAAAAGTGAAGGAAATGATTAGTCCACTAGTGGGTGAAAGTGGCAAGAAGGTGACAAGCAACAGGGAGAAAGCCGAACTATTTAACTCGTTTTTTGCATCTGTCTTTACACAAAGGGAAAAAACAGACCAACCTACCAAAAACAGTGCCACAAAAAACAGAATAGAAACGCAAGTTAAGATAGGCAAGAAAACGGTAAGTGAGCACCTGTCCAGACTAGACGAGTTCAAATCACCAAGACCAGATGGATTACACCCCAGGGTTCTCAAGGAACTGGCAGATGTGATCTCAGAATCACTGAACTATATTTTTCAAAGATCCTGGAGTACTGGGGAACTACTGGAAGACTGGAAAAGAGCTGATGTAGTTCCCAACTTCAAAAAAGGGGAAAAAAGGACCCAGGAAATTACAGATCTATCAGCCTGACCTCAATACCTGGGAAGATTCTGGAAAAGCTAATCAAAGAACGAATCAGCGAACACCTAGAGGCAAACAAAGTCATTACTAACAGCCAATATGGGTTTGTCAAAAATAGATCATGCCAGACAAATCTTACTGCATTCTTTGACCAAGTGACAAAATTAGTGGCTCAGAGGAATGCTGTGGATATAATTTACTTGGACTTCAGTAAGGCATTTGATAAAGTAGATCACAACCTACTACTTGATAAGATAGAAAAATGTGGGTTAGACAGCATCACCGCCAGATGGATCCGTAGCTGGCTGACTGGCCATACTCAGCCTATGGTCCTCAATGGAACCACATCTACATGGAGGGAAGTATGTAGTGGGGTGCCCCAGGGCTCTGTTCTGGGCCCCGTGCTCTTCAACATCTTCATCAACATTTTGTATGTGGGGGTAGATGGGGAAATAATCAAATTTGCAGATGACACCAAGCTGGCAGGAATAGCCAATACTCCAGAAGACAGGCTTAAGATACAGGAGGATCTGGACAGACTTGAACACTGGGCACTATCCAACAAAATGAAATTCAATGGTGAAAAAAGTAAGGTTCTACATTTAGGCAAGAAAAACCAAATGCACAGGTATAGTATAGGAGTTACCTTGCTCAACTGTGGGACGGACCTCGGAGTCCTAGTGGACAATCACTTAAATATGAGCCAGCAGTGTGCTGCAGCTGCCAAAAAGGCCAACACAGTGCTAGGCTGCATTAACAGAGGGATAGAATCAAGATCATGTGAAGTATTAATACCACTTTACAATGCCTTGGTAAGGCCACATTTGGAATACTGCATCCAGTTTTGGTCACCACAATGTAAAAAAGATGTTGAGAATCTAGAAAGAGTACAGAAAAGAGCAATAAAGACGATTAGGGGACTGGAGGCTAAAGCATATAAGGAACGGCTGCTGGAATTGGGTATGTCTAGTTTAATGAAGAGAAGAACGAGGGAGGACATGATAGCAGTGTTTCAATATGTCGGGCTGTCACAAAGAAGAGGGAGTCAAGCTATTCTCCAAAGCGCCTGAAGGCAGGACAAGAAGCAACGGATGGAAACTAATCAAGGAGAGAAGCAACCTAGAACTAAGGAGAAACTTCCTGACAGTTAGAACAATTAACCAGTGGAACAACCTGCCTCCAGAAGTGGTGAATGCTCCAACACTGGAAGTTTTTAAGAAGAGACTGGACAGCCATTTGTCCAAAATGGTATAGGGTTTCCTGCCTGGGCAGGGGTTTGACTAGATGACCTCCAAGGTATCTTCAAACTTTATTATTATTATTATTATTATTATTATTATTATTATTATTATTATTATTATTATTATTATTATTATTATTATCATCATCATCATCATCATCATCATCATCATCATCATCATCTATCTAAAATAAATAGTCTGTGCTGTACAGCCAGGCCAAAGCAGAGGGGAAAAAAAGCCTCTTCAACAAGCTTCAAGGTCATAGATAAGGATGTCTGGGCATACAGCCAAGTTTCTAGTCTGAATAAACACCAGACAAAGGAAAAAAAAACTTTTCAATGTAACCACCAGGGGATACAATGTATCTGTTCCCAGCACTTAGGTAGAAAAAAAAAGAAGGAAGTCCAGAGGAAAAACATTTGTAGGGTTTTAAATGTAACAAGTATAATTACAGTGGCTTTCCGAGTTAAAGCAGGAAAAAAGGTGTCTTTAAATAAAGCAAGCTTCCCACGTTTCTATTAAGACTTAGACAGCTTTACTGTGTTGAGAGTTTATTTTTTAAAATGCAAAGTAGCTTAAACCGCCGCTTGTATATGGGGGGGGGGAAACTCCACCCCCTCTCTAAAGGCTTTGCGCTCAAGCTAAAAACAGGCTATTTTTTTTTTTAAAAAGTCCACCTTCACCAGGAAAGAAGAGCATGTTCTCACCTGGCTCAGCTGCTTGCTGTCAATTTATGCTGCTTCTTCGTCTCCGACAATCAGCTGTTAAGGGCGGATCGCATGACGGTAGCCGGCTCGTTGAAGCCAAAGCTGTCAGGTTCCGACTAATGAAACACTTCAAAGAACTTCCAGGCATTGTTTTCCTAAAAAGTCTTTTATTTATGTTACAACATGTTGGCACGACCGAAGGGATGCTAAGATCTGAAATTTTTTCCCCCTGAGCAATTAATTTACCAGCAGGTTACCTCCCTAAATTTGCTGTCATATATCATGTTCTCCTATCAGGTGGAAGGGCAAAGGTTCTCTTCCGTTCTCTTCCTGCGCGCAGTCCTGTCTTTCTCCCCCCCCCCACCATCATCTGAATTAACTCTAAAAATACCAGGCAGTTCTGTATATTTTGTCAAAGCAAGAATATTCAATATTAGCAGCGTTGACACAAAGCAACCCCTGGAATCAGCGGAAGACAGGCGGACCGCATTCATGAGAACCAGGTGTTTTCTTAGGGATTGGTCTCAATGACGATTCTCTAAGAGGTTTTAATAAACTGCAATGGAAAACAGGGTGAATTTTCCCCAGTAAGCAAGGATTTATATGTCACAAGGTTTATAATTCTAACTATAGGAAAAGGACCAAGAAATTTCGGTTCCAATTTCTTACTAGGTAACTTAAGTCTTAAATATTTAGCTGATAGATAGACTTCCCCCCCACCCAAAATGATCTCTGAGGGGACCGCTTATCGGCTTGTTCCTTGTAAGTTTTTGCGCCTTGTGTTAGAACTTTTGTTACATTAGTCCAGTCTGCCATGATGTCACCCACTGATCTAATGTTTGTGAGGCAGGTGGTTCTTGGGGGTATTCAGGCATAGGAACGAACTCTTGGCCGGTGGCTATTTTAAATGGAGTAAGTCCAGTACTGCTGTGCACAGTATTATTGTAAGCCATTTCAGCAAAAGGTAAGAGTTCAGCCCAGTTAGTCTATTGGTAGTTAATGTAGCATCTGATGTATTGTTCCACCATTGCGTTAGCTCATTCAGCCGATCCATTTGTGCTCAGATGAAAAGCCAACAAAAGTTCTTGGGTGGACCCAATTAGCTTGAGAAAGTCTCTCCAAAACCTCACTGTAAATTGAATTCCTCTATCTGATATAATAATCTTTGGGGTACTGTGGAGGCCATATATATGTTTTAGAAACATCTTAGCAAACCTCTTTGCAGAAGGGAGCCCTCAGCAGGCTATAAAATGAGCCTGCTTTGAAAAGAGATCAATGACAGTCCATGTTACTTTATTTCCTCTACTTTCCGGTAGCTCAACTGTCACCTGTCCTCTGTCTGCTGAAAACAAACTCCAGGAACACAGGAACAAAGTGACCAACAAGAGTTTAATGCATGCAAAATGAAAGTCAGCACTGGGAGTGGCTTGCTCCCAGTGCCTTACATAGATGTGCCCCGCCCTCCAACCCCACCCCAATCAGCAAGCCAGCATCCGGTCTGTGCAGGTAAAAGCCGCAGCTCAATCTCTGACCCCCCCTCCGGATGCATCACCGCAGCCACATGGCCTCCGCAGTACGTGAAGGCGTCAGGCATCCCCTCGGGTTCAGTAGCTTCACACGGCAACCAGCACCCTCCCTGACTGCCGGCAGCATGCCTGACGGCGTCAGGTGATGTCCCCCACGCCCAGCAGTTAGGCATCCTAGCCGGCCTCCTCCCCAGTGGCCGGCAACATGGGAGAGGCGGCCGTGGTGAGAAGCGGCCTCTCCGACACCCAGCTGGCCCGCCTCTGATGCCCAGCTGGCCTTTGGGATTCCCCGGTGCCCGGTAATAAGGGGGAGGCGACCGCAGTGAGAGGCAGTCTCTCCGATGCCCAACTGGTCTTTGGGATTCGGGCGGCACACGGGGGTCAGCTGTGGGTGATGCACGGATGTCGGCTGGCTGCTGGCTGCTCCGTTCCTCCCCCCCACCGGTTCATGTCGAGCCCAGGGACTTGACATCAACAATAAAAATCCATAGCTATCTTCTCCCAGGGTTGAGAGAGATCTGTTACCTGTTGCAACAATCCAGGAGGTTTTCCTGGTCGTTTTTTTATGGCGGCGCAGGTGGCACAGCTTTTTACGTAGCTTTCAATTTCCTTTTTCATCCCCGGCCACCAAAATTGCCTCTGGACCAAATGCAATGTCTTTAGAAATCCAAAGTGGCCGGCTTATTTGGTGTCATGACTGCATTCAAGTGCCTGGATTCTGAGGGTACAATTTAGAGCCCTTCCAGGCTAAACCATCCCGTTGAGTCAGTAGGGTCTTATTCGCCTGGAACCAAACATCAGTCCTTAACTCTTCCCTAAGTTTTTTACTCAAAGGGCTATCTGGCTCGGAAGACTGTGTGTGTGTCTGGCCCCTACTGGCTACTTGTGATGCTGATTGTGGCAGCGGAATTATAGAATTTACAATGTCCTCTTGATGGTTTTTGTATTGGGACATCCTAGACAAGGCATCAGCTAAGAAAGTTTTTCCCCCAGGGAAGTACTTCAAAGTGAAATTGAAAAGATTAAAGTACTGCGTCCAACATACATGTTTGGGGGACAACTTTCAAGGGGTCCTTAGTGCCTCTAGATTTTTATGATTAGTCCATACTTCAAAAGACACTTTACTTTCCTCACAGAAATGGTGCCAGGTTAGTAGGATCCATTTCACCATGAAAGCCTCCTTTTCCCATATAGCCCATTGCCTTTCAGTGTCAGTTAATTTCCTGGAGATACAGTATAGGTGGAGGGTTGTAGGTCTCCTCTTTGATTTCTCTGTAGAAGGATTGCTCCCACTGCAATATCACTTGCATCGGCTTGGATTATGAACTGCTTGTCAGGATCAGGGTGTTTGAGAACAGGTTCAGCAACAAATAGTCTTTTTAAGTTTTTGAATGCCGCTTGGCATTCCATAGACCATATTAGGGGCTGACAGGGTCAAGGCTTCTCCCCCCCTTTTCGGTTTTCAGCAGTTCAGTAATCAGTAAAGCTATCTTAGCAAAAGAAGGAATGAATTGCCGATAAAAGCTTGTGAACCCCAGAAAGCTTTGAAGCTGCTTGCGGGTTCGTGGGGGCTGCCATTCCAGCACTGCTTTGGCTTTGGCTGGGTCCATATCTACCCATTCGCTGGAGATCCTGTACCCAATGTAGTCGAGGCGCATTCGATGGAATTCACATTTAGAGAGTTTAGCGTAAAGTTTTGCTTTGAGTAATTTTTTGAGCACTTCGCACACTAATCTTACATGCTCCACCATGGTTTTGATGTAAGTAAAGATGTCATTGAGATAACTAGACCCCTTTATACAGGTGATCATGCAGCACTTGATTGATCAATTGCATGAACAGAGCAGGGGCCTCTTGGAGGCCAAAAGGCATAACTTTGAACTGAAAGGTTCCCAGAGGGCTGTTGAAAGCTGTTTTCCATTGATCCCCCTCTTTAATTCGCACCCAGTTATAAGGCTCTCTTAAGTCCAATTTTGTGAAAAACTTTCCCTTTGCCAAATGGGTCACCATGTCCTTCATCAAGGGGAAGGGGTACGTATTTTTCACACTGACTGCATTTAACCCTTTAAAATCCATGCACAGTCTCAGGGATTCATCTTTTTTCTCCTTAAACAGAACGGGGGCAGCCATGAGTGACTTTGCGGATTGGATGAAACCCCTGGCTAGATTCTTGTCAATGTACTCCCTCAGTTCTTTTAACTCTCTGCGCGTCATTGAATATATTTTTGGCTTAGGGAGTTTGGTCCCTGGTAGGATTTCAGTCGCACAGTCAGTCACCCGGGGTGGGGGAGACACCTCTGTCTGGAAAACACTGTGGAAAGTTAAAATTCGGAAGGCAGCAGGCCCAGATAATATCCCTAGGTGGATTCTTAGGGAATGTGCTGATGAGCTCCCTTGCCAAGCTGAGCAACAGGATCAAAGAAAGATTGCAAGAAAATCCTCTGAGGGGAACATACCTAAAGGGCTTCCCCTTGATCCCTTTGTTCTCCAAGCACGCTGACAAGGATCATCTGACCGGCGGAGGAAAACAGCGCCCCGTGAAGCTCGGAGATTCCAGCTAGGGGATTCCCTGGACTCAGCTGTTCGTCAAAGGGGGGATTCGTTCAAGAAGCCTGCTGCTCGTCGCAGAAGCCCCGAGGATTTCACGATCACCGGAATGGCTTCACCAGGCCAGCTGGGTGTTGGAGGGCTTCCCCGACCCAGCTGAGGATTTCCCCGATCGCCGGAACGGCTTCCCCAGGCCAGCTGGTCGTCGGAGGGCTTCCCTGACCCAGCTGAGCGTCGGCAAAGAGGACCGCTCCGGCAAGCTGCTGTTCGCCGCCGGAGGTTGCTGCTTGCCGCCGCGCGTCCCCACGCGCTCCCATTTCTGCTGCTGAGCGTCGGAGAGGCTTTCAAGACCAGCCAGCTGATCGGCGGAGAGGGTAATCGCTCCGCAAAGCCTCCCATCGCCAGCGCACCTTTCAGCAGGCTGCTGGGTTTGTTTTCCTCGCATGTGAGACCAGCTGATCCAGGAGGAGTCTTCTGGTCAGGAGAAGCTACTTCACCGGTGAGCTCACTTTCCCTTTCCTTATTTACACCCAGCTACCGGCGGGAGACCTAGAGGGCCTTAAAATCCGAGGATCAATCAGATTAAGGAGTCCAGGCTTCCGGTTGAATCGCCGGCGCCGATGGCAGCTTCTTTGCAGGCTGCCCTCCCCGAAGAAATGTGAGCCGCGGGAAACAGCGTTCAACAGCTGTCCCGCGGTTCGGAATCCTCTCCCCCGGGCAAAGGGGGAGAGGTGAGTTTCTCTGGTAGGGGTAGAGCTCTCTAGCCCCCATACTTTTAAAGTGGTGGGGGTGAAGGTGAGCTCCCCCGGAGCTAGAGACTTCTCCATTCTTCGGGCTGCCTTCGTTCGACTGTTTGTTCGAAGCAAGACGCGGATTCAATCTCTGCCTTCAAGGAGAGCGTGAGTGTATTTTTTTAAAGGCAGACAGAGCCTGCCAGGAAGATCTGACGGGGATTTTTGCTGAAACCTTAACTCTAAATTTATAATATCTTCTTCTGCTTTCTTCAATTGAATCTGAAGAGTAAAGAATATGGCTGCGGAAGGGCATTTCTTTTCTCCTCTGCTGTGAATTCATATGAGACTTTCACTTTTTAGAAACTTTCTCTTGGACTTTCTATTAGCTACATTGTATTGATGGAATAGGGTTTTTTTGCTTCTATCATTGCTGGGTGTTTTTACAAAAGTTTAAAGTACTTTTAAAAGACTTTTACAAGATTTTATATTATAATAAAAATATAAGAAGGGAAAGGAAAAGAAAAAAAAAGTAAAATGGCCTCTAAGCGTGGAGCCTTTGTTCCTCAGAAGATTATTTCCCCCTCTGTTGTCCAAATACCACAGCAGACTAAATCAAGGAGTCCTCTACCTAAAATAAGGAGTCCTCCACCTTCTCCCTCAGTCCCAGCCCCAGCCCCAGCACTTACACTGAAAGATATTCAAGATGCATTAAAGGATAATGCAAGTCAAATAAGAGCAGAAATGGAAGATCTGTTTGAAAAGAAGCTTGAAGAGAAGAATGTAGAGATGAGAGAAGACATACTGTTAGCATTGCAAGGCTTGGCTGGGCATGCAGAACGCATTGAAGGAAGGGTGGATGAAGTGGAAGAAAATCTTGAGTGCTTGGATTTTAGAATGGAAAAAGTGGAGGAGAATGTGGATTTAATTCAGAATGAGGTCATCTTGTCACAATATAGGGAAATGGAATATGCAATGATAATAAGAGGGCTTAAAGAAAATGCTCAAGAGAAATTGGAGGAAATTGCAGCAGATCTGGCTGGGGTCCTGTCCTGCCAACCTGAAGAAATTATGAGAGATGTTGAAAAATTTTTTAGAGTCAATTCATGGGTGGCAAGACAGAGGAACCTTCCAAGAGATGTGGTCATTTATTTTTCTAGGAAGTCTACTCGTAATCAAATTATTCAAGCTTTCTACAATCAAAAATTTCAAGTACTAGGTCAAGATGTTATAATTTTGAAGGAGATACCATCTAAAATACTTAAAAGAAGGAAGGATTTTGCCTTCTTGGCTGAAGAGTTGAAGAAGCGGCAAATTCAATTTAGATGGGAGATACCTATTGGGATAATGGTCATTTATATGGGAACCCGCTATCGGCTTAATACTGTGGCAAAGGCAAGGGATTTTTATACCTCCATATTGAAAGCAGGTTCACCACCACCTTCAGATTCCAGGAAGGAAAGAATCAGAGAAGATAAAATTGTAGAAGGAGCTACATCATCATTATTAAGTAAAGATTTACAAGAACAAGGCCAAGTCAAGCAGCAACCTATGGAAATGAAAGAAGATCCAAAATCACAGAGAATGACTCGTGCAGCTCATAGACGCAAAGAGAGAGAGCAACAGCAACTGGAGGTGATACCTACAACACAGGAAGTAATCTCAGAGCCAGTGGGGGGAGCGAGACCGAAAAGATCAGTGATGGCTGATTTGCAAGGAGCGTTCCAGAGGCTCGCTGCCACTAAAGATGGCAAAGTTCCTGACATGGAATGTTAATGGTTTGAATTCTCCACAGAAAAGGAAGAAAATATTTCATTATTTGAAACAACATAAAAATGATGTTATTTGTTTTCAAGAAACTCACATTACAGCAAAGGATCAAAATTTTTTGATTAATTCACGGCTGGGTACACACTTTATAACGCCTGCACCTCAGAAGAGAGGTGAGGTAGTTATTTATGTTAAGAATGAGTTGTTGCCTAACTTGATTGAATCTGACTTGGAAGGAAGATATGTTTTTATTGATATACTGTTGAATGGGAAAAAATGTTTGATTGTTGGATTGTATGCACCAAATCAACAACAGAAAAAGTTTTACAAACTGCTACATTGGAAACTAAATCAAATGGATTATAATTCGGTTATCATGATGGGAGATTGGAATGGTGTTTTGGATGCAAGAAGAGACAAGAAAGGTTCCTGTAAAACATTTAACTCTTTATTGCCTAAAACTTTTTTTGATTTGAAGGATGAACTGGAATTAAAAGACATTTGGAGAGAGAGAAATACGGAAGAAAGAGATTTTACCTTTTTTTCGGATAGGCATCAATCCTATTCTAGAATTGACTTCTTTTTAACCACTAATGATTTCTCTTCTAGGGTGAAGAATATTAAGATCTTTCCCAGAACATTGTCAGATCATAGTCCTGTATGGATGGAACTATTTGTTGAAGAACGGAATAGAAGAACTTGGAGACTGAATGAAAATTTATTTAGACATGATACTAACTTGCAGAAATGTAGAGATCAATTGAAAGAATTTTTCTTGTTAAATATGTTTAAAGGTACTTCAATTTCAATGGTCTGGGACATGAGCAAAGCGTATATGCGAGGTAATTTGATTTATATGAATAATTTTCATAGGCGTACACAAATGCAAAAACGTAAAGAGTTAGAGGAGGAAATTAAATTAAAGGAGCAGGCATTTATGTTAAACCCATTGGACAATACTTTGAAAATATCTTTAAAGGTGCTTAGGGACCAATTTAATATGTTAATAGCAGATCAGACTGCAACTAGTTTAAGGTATATGAAACATAACACATTTTGTAATGCAAATAAACCTGGAAGGTGGTTGGCTTACCATTTAAGAAAGAAGCAAAAGTCAAGGATTATAGAGAAAATAGATTATAATGGTAAATTGACATTTCAACAAAATTTGATTAAAAAGATTTTTTTGGATTTTTATTCTAAGTTATATGCTTCTGAAAATATACATTATGAGGATATAGATAAGTATCTACAGCAGGTACACCTACCTAGCTTGTCAGATAGTCAAAAAGAAAAAATGAATTGTTTAATTACGTTGGAGGAGATTAAGGTGGCAATTAAGAAATTAAAGGTTGGTAAAACCCCAGGTACAGATGGATTAACAGCAATTTATTATAAGATGTTGTCTGAGGAAATGATAGGGCCATTAAAGGAATTGTTTAATAGTATCTTGATGGGCAAAGAAGTACCTCCATCATGGAGAACTGCTTTTATATCTTTGATTCCAAAGGAGGGTCAGGAACTGACACAACCTAAGAATTATAGACCTATATCATTATTGAATACGGACTACAAGATTTTTTCAAAGGTACTGGCAAATAGATTAATGCAAGTGTTACATCAATTGATTCATAGTGACCAGTCCTGATTTATTACTGGAAGATATATGAAATATAATGTAAGACAAATTATTAATTTAGTTGAATATTTGGATAAGAATAACCAAATTCCTGCTTTTATTTTTTTGGATGCTGAAAAAGCATTTGATCAAGTGGATTGGGGGTTTTTGTTTCAAGTAATAGAAAGAATGAATTTGGGGGATAAATTTTTGTCTGCTATTAAAGCGATTTATCAACAACAGTCAGCGCAGATTATAGTTAATGGGGGATTAACGGAATCGTTTAAAATTGGAAAGGGAACTAGACAAGGATGTCCACTATTGCCACTACTATTTGTTTTAACAATGGAGATTTTGTTAATTAGAATCCGGGAGTCCTCTATTATAAAGGGAATTAAGGTTAATAAGATAGATTATAGGCTAAGAGCTTTCGCGGATGATTTAACATTAACTCAGCCGTTAGAGTCAGTAATTGATATGATGGAAATTATAGGTCAATATGGAAAGGTTTCTGGATTCAAGGTAAATAGTAATAAGACAAAAATATTGTCGAAAAATATGTCTATGGATGATAAGGAGGCATTAGTTTTGCATACAGGTTATGAAATGGTGAAAAAGGTAAAATATTTGGGAGTTTATATAACAGCTTCTAATGCTAAATTGTACAAGAATAATTATGAGTCTTTATGGTTAAAGGTTAAAAAAGATTTAGATGAGTGGAAAAAGTTACAATTATCATTGTTGGGGAGAATCTCAGCGGTAAAAATGAATGTTCTTCCAAAATTTCTTTTCTTGTTTCAAATGATCCCTGTTTTTAAAAAGATGCCAATTTGGAGGATTGGCAGAGGGGCATTAATAAATTCATCTGGGCTGGCAAAAAGCCAAGAGTTAAGTTTAAGATTATGCAAAATGTAAGGGAATGAGGAGGACTTAAAGTCCCTAATTTAAAATTGTATTATGATGCTGTGGTATTGACATGGATTAGTGATTGGTTAAATCTAACAAATAAGAATATACTTTCTCTTGAAGGATGGGATTTGTTATTTGGCTGGCAGGCATATTTAATATATGATAAAAAGGTGGATTCAAATTTTAAGGCTCATGTTTTAAGGAGTGCTTTATTACGAGTTTGGAAGAAATATTATTATAAATTAAATTATAAAATTCCCATATGGGCAGTTCCAGCACAGGTAATAGAAGGGATATCTAGGGGAGTTAATTTGGATAAAGTTTCTTATAAGGAATTACTTCGTCCGTTTGGACAAAGTTGGCAACTCAAATCATTAGCAGATTTGAAACAAGAAAATATTGTGTATTCATGGTTTTATTATAATCAATTGTTAATGAGGTGGCGTATGGATCAAAAAGTTGGTATTACTATGCAGGATGAAAATTTGANTATTATTATTATTATTATTATTATTATTATTATTATTATTATTATTATTATTATTATTATTATTATATTCAAGGTGCCTGTTTTTGCACTGACCCGGTAGATAAATGAACATGTCAAAATCAGTAATTGCTGGTTCAGTTTGAAACCGATATCTGTGTTTCATTTTAAGAACCACTGCAATATTTATCTTCCGTGGGAATTTCTGAGTTTGCACTGAACAGAAATGTAGCTGGAGAGAGAATGCTGAAGTACCTGGTTTTGTTGAGCTTTATTTTCCTGTCATTCCTCTTCACTTTGTTATTAGACTTATGCTCCAGCCTGTGTAGAGCATTGGAGTCAGCAATTTTCCTGTCTCAAACATTGCCATGTTGATCTGAGAAGGTGTCTCTCCAAAATTACTTCAATAAAGGAAATTGCAAACTGAGTTTGCCAATGAGGATGAGCTGGGGTAAATCTCTTTTCCCCTGCTAACCTTCCATCTTCTCTGTCTGGCTTAATCCAGGCACTTAAGATGTGCTGGTGGTGCCTTCGCCCTCTGTGCTGTCTTCTCTACTCAGGGGGCAATTTTATGGAGGTTGCGATGGGTTTGATCCTCCAGGGGCTTCAACTTACACTTTTTACAAACAGAATCTGTTTTTTTGTGGGGTAACACCGAATCTTAGAAACTTGTGGCCGCTGTACGATGAACAGTTGCAAGAATTGGGTAACAAAGAGAAGGGTTAGGGGGTGACGTGATAACAGTCTTCCAGTACTTGAGGGGCCTGTCACAGAGAAGAAATGTATGATAAAATGGGCACAAAATATACAAGAACCGATTTTATTGGAAACATGGGAAAAAATTTGGATTAGAAATGTAAAATTTACTCAAGCCCAAAACTTAAGGGAAAATTTTTATAAAATGTTTTATAGGTGGCATCTGGATCCACAGAAATTGTCTTGTATGTATCCTAATTTACAACCCAAGTGCTGGAGATGTGGAAACTTAGATGCAACGTATTTTCATATGTGGTGGACATGTAAGGTGGTTAAAGCATTTTGGATTAAGATTTGGTGGAACATTCAAAACATTTTTAAGAAAAAGATAAAGTTTAAACCACAGATATTTTTGTTGGGTATTTTGGAAGATTTGGATGCAAAAGAAATGGAGTTGATGTTAAATCTTATAACGGCTGCAAGATTATTAATTGCTCAATATTGGAAAATGAAAGGTTTACCTACTATAGAAGATTGGGTAGTTAAAGTCTTAAACTTAGCTGAAATGGCCAAGATTTCCACTTATGTAAAGGATTACTCACAAGAAAGATATATATTGGTTTGGAGAAGATGGATTGTTTATATATAGTCGAAATATGGAACAAAAAAATATCATCTGGTTTTTGAATGAACTTCTGATTTTTAATATTTAAAATTATATTAATATGATGGTATTTAATAATTGTATATTTGTTTTAAAAGACAGTTAAAGGAAGTTATAGATTTGTTAGATTAATAGTTGATTAATGTTAGTTAGATTATGATTATCTTATTGTTAATCCTGTGATTGGCTCTGGGAAGTGAGGGGGGGAGGGATGGAGGGTTGGGTTTGGGGGGAGGGGGGATTTATATTGTAAAATTTTATAAAATTTTCAATAAAAAAAAAACAGTCTTCCAGTACTTGAGGGGCCTGTCATAGAGAAGAAAGGGTCACCCTATTCTCCAAAGCACCTGAAGGCAGGAGAAGAAGCAACAGATGGAAACTAACCAAGGAGAGAGAGAGAAACAGTTTTCCTTTGACCCAAACCATTCATCTCAATAGAAGTCTATTTATTCATTTTGAATATATCGCCAAGCAACCTGGAGAAATTTGATTCTCTTGCTTTTCCCTTTCAACTTCCTTTTCTAACTAATTCTCAGTTTTGAGAAGTTTCTCTTTCTGAAGTGTTTTACTTTCTGCCATCCTTTGGGTATTCCTAACTCAAATAGCCTGGTCACCGTTTTAAATCCGTTTAAACCAACCTCAGTTAGGACTGAATCCAAGGTTATTCTGTGCAGTGACCAAATGTTTTACGGCAATTTTCCAAGATAACTAGAAATATTAACCTTGTTATGTTATGAATACAGATTAATTCTGGCTGGGTGAAGGTAATTGTTAACTTGATTTAAAGGACCTGTTGTCTTGTAGTAGACCTAACAAACAAGAAGAGAAATCTCTTGTTGTATTTATCAATTGGCAGGGCTGTCCAAATTCAAGTATTTATAATTTCAGAGGGATCTTTTCATAATAGACTTTGGTAGAAAAAAAATGTAAAATGCTATTGATTTTAGCATGTAATTTATGCAAGTGACTAGATTCTCACTGAAGCCGATCAATATTGGTTATGAATGGGCATATATATATATATGGCATATATATGTGTGTGTGTTGTGTATGTGTGTACACACACACACACACACACAGTGACATAAAATCCTCAAACTCTGGGGTTATATAAACCAGCTGTTTATTGCTAAAACAGTAAAAAACAACAAAACAACTATTTACAAATCTAGAAGGGAAATGGGTTGGCAGAGAGGAGGAGGAGGAGGAGGAAGAAGAAGATTGTGGGGTCCTTGGTGCTCTCTGAGCTTGCTTGTTTCCTTGCAGACATTTCATGACCCAACTAGGTAACATCATCAGTGCTAGAAGGGAGTGGGGTTTGTGGAGAGGAGGAGGAGGAGGAGGAGGAGGAGGAGGAGGAGGAGGTCCTTGGTGCTCTCTGAGCTAGGTAGTTTTCCTGCAGATGTTTCATTACCAAAATTAGCACTAATGCTGTTGCCTACATTGGGTCATGGAACGTCTGCCAGAAAACCCTCGAGCGCAGAGAGCATCAGGGCTGTATCATTTCCAGAAGAAAGGAAAAGAGAGATGAGATGGAAGATTGCTCGTGACAAGACCATTAGGAGGGAAGGACCTATAGTTCAATGTCCAAATAAATAGCCTGTGTCCCAAATACAGGTAGTCCTTTTGACTTACAGACATTCAGTTAGCAACTGAAGTTACAACAGCACTGAAACACTCACACCCATTGCAGCTTCCCTCGGGTCACTTGATCAAAGTTTGAACACTTGGCCACTGGCATGTACTTAGGACGGTTGCTGTTTCCCGGGGGCGGAGTCACAGGATCCCTCTTTTGCGACCTTCTGACCAGCAGAGTTGATGAGGAAGCAAGGTTTCACTTAACAACCCTGTTCCTAACTTAACGACCGCAGCGATTCACTTCATCCCTGTGGCATGGAAGGTCGTAAAAGGGGGCAAAACTCACTCGAGAAATGTCTCACTTAGCAACAGAAATGTTGGGCTCAATTGTGGTCATATGTCGAGGATAGCAGTGTTCCAATATCTCAGGGGTTGTCCCAAAGAGGTGGGGATCAACCTCTTCTCCGAAGCACCAGAAGGCAAGACAAGAAGCAACGGATGGAAACTCATCAAGGAGAGAAGCAACCTGGAATTTAAGGAGAAACTTCCTAACAGTGAGGACAATTAACCAGTGGAACTGCTTGCCTCCAGAAGTTGTGGATGCTCCATCACCTGAGGTTTTTAAAGAAGAGATTGGACATCCATCTGTCTGAAATGGTATAGGGTTTCCTGCCTGAGCAGGGGGTTGGACTAGAAGACCTCCAAGGTCCCTTCCAACTCTGTTATTCTGTTATTCTGTCCAGTCCTCTCTTTAGAAAAACTCGGATGCCCCTAAGTTTAAGAAAACCCATTGAAGAAGGTACAGCTAGACCAGCTCTCCAATGTCAGGCCGTTTTTTGGCCTCCGTTGCTCTTCTCCAGAGCTCACTTTTTTTTTTTTTTTACTTTAACTCTGAGTCCTTAATCGCATCAGAAGAGACCCCCGGGAGAAAGACAGCGGCAGAGCCTCACCATCTGTCAAGGATGGGAATCAGGACTTGCGTGATTCATCTGGGAAGCCCAGCGGACGTTTCAAAGAGCAGGCCTCTGCAGGCTTCCTAGAATTGAATGGCAAAATTGAAGATCAGGAGGGACGAGGAGCAACATCTAGGTCAACCCCGCTGAGTGCAGAGGGAACCAGTCAAAGCATCCTGCAGAGATGGGGCTCTCTCTCTCTCTCTCTCTCTCTCTCTCTCTCTCTCTCTCTCTCTCTCTCTCTCTCNGCCAACCAGCAGCGTAGGCCTCCAGGCCCGCCAAGCCCAGTCTCACAGGTCCCCAGGGCCTCCAGGCACTCACCGTCAGGCATATCCCTCCGGCCAGTGCCTCCCTTGGGCCCTGTCCTCCGCCCGGGCCGTTCTTCCATCCGGGCCGCTGTGCCACCGAGTCGGCGCGCCCTCCGAGCCGCTGTACAACACGCTGCTGAGCCGGCACAACCGGCACAACCTCCGGGCCAATCGGGCCGCCAGATCTTCAACAGGCCACAGGGCCGTCACTGTATCGGGCCGCCAGGCAGCCACGCCAGGCCGCTAGGCCACCACAGCCTCGGGTCGTAAATTTTCGCAAGGCCGCCAAGCCGCCATCGTGTCAAGCCGCTGGCCATTGCCACATCGGGCCGCCGCCGTGTCCGGCCGCTGATCTTCCTGGCCGCTAGGCCCCAAGTCGTCCGGCCGCCAATTTGCCCGGCCGCTAGGCCCCAAGTCGTCCGGTCGCCGATATTCCAGGCCGCTAGGCCACAGGTCGCCCGGCCGCCGATCTTCTCGGCCGTTAGGGCCCGAGTCGTCCGGCCGCCGATTTTCCCGGCCGTTAGGCCCCGAGTCGACCGGCCGCCGATTTCCCGGCCGTCGATTTCCCGGCCGCTAGGCCCCAAGTCGCCAGGCCTCTCCGCTCGGCTTCTCCGCCTCTCCGCTCGCGGCCGCCGATTTCCCGGCCGCTAGGCCCCAAGTCGCCAGGCCTCTCCGCTCGGCTTCTCCGCCTCTCCGCTCGCGGCCCCGCCCAGGTGGTCTCCGTGGTCCCCGCGGTCCAACGCGCCTTCTTCGCTCGCCGACCCTCTTCTCCTACCGAGACTCCAGCCGGTGAGCACCCCCGGACCTTCGAGGGCTCCCCATCTCCGCCGAGAACCCCGCGGAGACTACGGAGCCGAAAATAGCAGGTCCGCCATCACGCACATGCGCAGTATTGTAAAATTTTATAAAATTTTCAATTAAAAAAAAAAAAGGAGTCCAGGCGCTTCCTTCTGGAACGAGGGCTCACAAAACAATATTCAGCACGTGGAATCCCGGCCCTCTGGCATTTACTAAGCCAGATTGGCAACAGCTACAGATTACCACTGACTGTGGGGTGGGCAAGCTCGTCCCTGCAAGGGCGCACTGCCTAGTAATAAGACCCCAACACCCCCCCTCACCTGGGTTGGAATACTTGTCTGGGCTCTTTCAGTGGGTTTAAAGCGCTTGAGGGGGGGCGCCTCACACTGAATAGAGCCCTAGAGGACAGCCTGATCAGTCATCATGGCAGACCCAGCATCATCATCATCATCATCATCCACTGAGGCCTCTACAAAGAGGAAACAGGGGAAGACCTCATCTAAAGGCAAACAACCCGCCAAATGATCTAGGTCAGAAAGGGATCCTCCCAGCTGCCACCCCACGCTAGAGGGAGAGATGCCCAGACCAGCGTTTATCAAGCCACAACTGATAAATTCAGCTTCAGCAAGCTCAATCTTCGAGCCCCTGTCTGCGCATTGCAACCTACCCCCGGGAGCCTGGTCTCCCCCTAGGGAGACAGCACAACCCTAGACAACCTTGCTGGGGCCAGGTTCCACGACACAAGGGATGAATACACAAGGGCTAGCTTCAGCTGGGGCCTCATTTACAGCCATTCCAGCTGGTCAGTCAGTGGGCCCAGAGTCCCTCCAGGCCATGATAGCCCAGGCCGTGGCACAGTTCATGTCCACATCCAGGCCACAGCATCTTCCTCAGGCCCCCTCATCATCACTGAGAACCAGCTGTCAACCAGAGTCACTAGGCCTAGCAGAGGAGGTATCCTCTGAACCAGAATTGGCCGGATACGATCATTCAGGCCTCGTCTTATCTGATGATGAGGACGCACCAGCATCAGATCCGGTCCCACCTGTAGGCCTTTTTGACCATTCCCTGTTCAACTCACTGTTGTTAAAGGCCTGCACCACTGGCAATCTCTCTTCAGAACAGGAGACACCAACTCCATCTTCTTCAAACGACCCCAACCCAATTTATGCGGATCCAGTGGTAACACAGAAGCATATTCCTTGCCCTCCATTTTTCAGCAACACAGTACAAAAGCAGTGGGAGAATCTAGGTTCTATCCCTAGCCTGGGTTCCACTGAAAAGAGTTTGTTTAATGTGATCCCCTCATTCGCATCACTGCTAGAGGTGCCTCAGATTGATGAACCCCTGAACTCACTGTTCTCAAACTCAGGTGTTCTGGGGGACACATCCGAGTCCCTTAAGGCAGAGGAAAGAAAGCTCGAGGCGGCCTTACGAAGGTCTCATCAGGCATCAGCTTGGGCAGTCAAGGCATCTACTTCGATGGCCTTCTTTGCTTGAGCTTCTGTATTGTGGCTACGCGAATTGCAGGACATGATCTCACCAGAACAGGTCAGGATACACCAGAACCTGGGTAAGTTGGTGGCCACATCGCAGTACCTGGCTGACTCTTCCCTCCATACCGCAAGATATTCCTCACGGGCCATCGCCGTGGACATTTCTGCACGTAGATTACTGTGGCTAAAGAACTGGCAAGTGGACCTAAAGGCGAAGTGGCGGCTTGCCACGAAGCCTTACAAAGGGGGCCATCTGTTTGGGGCGGCTCTCGATCCTTACCTAATAGAGGGCAAGGACAAGCGCAAGACACTCGTGAACGCGACCAGAGGGGGAGACAAGTGGCCGGGAGCCGGGACTTCTCAAACCTATCATAGGCAGCCCTTTCAACCAGCCCCCAGCTGGAGCTGGGGCCAGACATCCCGCACCCCTTACCAGAGACCAGAACGCCAACAGGACCGTACCTCATACGGTAACCGCCATCAAGCCCAAGCTAGGAGGCCCTCCCGAGGAACTGGAGGACGTTTCTCCAGGCGAGGCAAGTGACACTACAAGAGCCCCCCCTATAGGAGGTAGGCTGGCTCTTTATTACAGCATATGGGCAGCCACCACCATGGACTCATGGGTTTTAGACACCGTGACCCATGGTCTGATGCTGGAGTTTCAATCCAGCCCACCCGATCGTTTCCGATCGTGTCCGGTTACCTCGAATGTAGATAAGGCATCCCTCATGTCAGAGGCCATAGGACACCTCCTACAAATTCAGGCCATAGAACTGGTGCCACAGAATCAGAGGGGTCAGGGATTCTATTCAAACCTGTTCGTCGTCCCCAAAGCCTCAGGGGGATGGAGGGCAATCCTGGACCTTGAAGACCTTAATTTTTTCCTAAAGTATAGGAAGTTCAAGATGCAATCCCTGCAGTCAATCCTGGCGGGCATCAGACAAGGGGACTTCCTTACTTAACCAAGGCATACCTACATATCCCCATTTTAGCCGGCCATCGTAAGTTCCTCAGGTTTAGTTATGACCAGAGGCACTACCAGTACAAGGCCTTACCATTCGGACTGTCCTCAGCTCCTAGAGTATTCACCAAGGTATTGGCAGCACTGACCGCCCACCTGAGACAAGTTCCCATCAGAGTCCAGTGTTATTTGGATGACATATTGATACAGTCCTCCTCCTCACGGAACGCTCAATCAGACCTCGCCCTCACTGTCAGGACCCTTCAGGACCATGGGTTCTCAGTCAACTTTCACAAGAGTCACACTGTTCCCACAACCAGACTCCTTCACCTAGGAGCAATCATAGATACAAACAATTGTACGGTCTATTTGTCGCAGGATCATCGGACCAGCATCCGGAACATGATCCAGAGAATCCAAAGGTCCAGGGTGGCCTCCCTGGTCTCACTATCACAGCTTCTGGGGAAGATGGTTTCCTGTGTACAAATCGTGCCATGGGCCCGCCTACATACCCGAGAGCTGCAGTGGTTTCTCCTTCCTTTTCAGAGACTAGACACCAGTGCCTCCAGACGGAAGGTTCGAGTTCCGCAAGCGGCGTTGAACTCCCTTTGATGGTGGTCATCCCCAGCATTGTCACGGGGCTCGGTGTTCAAGGAACCAGCCAGAATCACTCTTACCACAGACGCCAGTCTGTTTGGCTGGGAAGCACACCTCGAGTCACATTGGGCTCAGGGCCAGTGGACTCAGGAGGAATTAAAGAACAATATAAATTGGTTGGAACTCAGGGCCATTCGCCTAGCCCTAGATCAATTTAAGGACATAGTGGCAGGTCAGCATGTCCTGGTACTTACTGACAACATTGCAGCCAAGGTGCATGTCAACAGACGGGGGGACAAGGTCAGGGCCACTCATGGAAGAGGCTCAGTTGTTGGGGGTTTGGGCAGAACTAAATCTTGCTTCCATCAGGGCAGAGCACCTTTCCGGAGTGTCCAACCAGCAGGCGGACTCCCTGAGCAGAGCAACAGTGGACCATGCCGAATGGCAGCTGGACCCGCAAGTATTCTGGGAGATCACGTACAGGTTTGGCTCCCCAATCCTAGACCTCTTTGCTTCCCCAAACAACTCTCAACTCACAAGGTTCTTTTCCAGGTTCCCATCACCGGCAGCGGAGGGAACAGATGCCCTCCGCAGCCCCTGGCCAAAGGGATGGCTGTATGCCTTCCCTCCCCTGCTGCTAATCCCAGCTACGATCAGGAAGATCCTGCAGGAACAGGCGGAAGTCCTATTGATTGCACCGCATTGGCCCAGACGTCCATGGTTCGCCGACCTGATGGACCTCTCCGTCGCACCTCCATGGAGGATCCCAGCAGATCGTATCTCCCTCACTCAAGGGGAGCTACAGCATCCGGACCCGCAATGTCTCCAGTTAGCTGCCTGGCACTTGAAAGCCGGGCATTGAGCAGAGACTCATATTCGCCAAGGGTGATAGGCATGATTCAACAATCCAGACGCCCTTCGACAAATAGAATATATGACGCAACCTGGAGGGGATTCTGCGAGTGGTGCTCAGAGCATGGAATTAACCTTTCGGCAATTTCTGTACCAGCCGTATTGGAATTCCTAATGGACGGACTGGAGAGGGGCCTAGCCCTGAGCACCATCCGTAGACAAGTAGCAGCCCTCGCTACAGTAATCATGTGCGACAATGCCACTCCCCTAACACACCATCCTATGGTTCGCACATTCCTAAAAGGCGCTTCCAACACATGCCCACCGACAGTGCATCGATACCCCTCGTGGGAGCTTCACCAGGCGCTAATGGTACTTGTTGCAGCGCCGTTCGAACACATAGCTACATGTTCCATTAGGCTACTGTCCATGAAGGTAGCATTCCTGGTGGCGATCACATCAGCCAGAAGAATTTCTGAACTGGCCGCCCTGTCGGTAAACAAGGACCTATGTGTGTTCCACGCGGACAGGGTGGTTCTTCGACTCGACCCGTCCTTTATACCCAAGATTAATTCCTTGTACCACAGATCACAGGAGGTGGTCCTTCCAGACTTCTGTCCTAATCCGTCCAATGATGTTGAAAAGCAGTGGAACACACTCGACGTTCACAGGGCCTTACAGTGCTACATACAACGGACATCGGCCTTCCGTAGGTCCGAGGCATTGTTCATATCATTTCAACCTTCGTCCATGGGACAAAAGGTTTCCTCTTCCACAATAGGCAGGTGGATTAGAGACTGCATTGCACTAGCGTACCAAAATCAGTCATTGCCAATTCCCAGACACATAACAGCCCATTCTACCCGAGGTGCCGCGACTTCAGTGGCTTGGGCAACCCAGGCATCCATAGGGGAGATTTGCAGGGCAGCCGTCTGGGCTTCACCCTCATCCTTTGTTCGCCACTATAGAATTGACAAATATGCATCCTCCGATGCTTCATTTGGCTGCAAGGTCTTGAACCATGCATTGACATTAAGTGGAACACAGGCCCAGACAGATTCCCTCCCTTAGGGACACAGGGCTTTGGTATGTCCCATTGGTGAATTCTCCATCCAATCATGCTGGAGAAAGGGCGTTGTCTTACCTGAACACCTATTCTCAGCATGATGATGGAGAATTCACCCCCACCCTAAGGCCTGTAAACCGGGGTCTAATAATAGAACATTTTCGCATCGGACTAAGATCTGCTATCGCCTAGTCTCAAAAACTGGGGAGCACATGGCACAGTCTTGATATTTATAGACTCAGACTTAGTCATGATTGGAGCAGGAAGGTAAAGATAACCCATTGGTGAATTCTCCATCATCATGCTGAGAATAGGCGTTCAGGTAAGACAACGCCCTTTTTAAGATGGCCCTTCAATTACAGGCCTCAATGATTACCGTCTAGTTGCACTGACATCCATCATTATGAAATGCTTTGAGAAGCTGATAAAGGACATTATTATATCTAGCCTCCCGCCAGCATTTGACCCACTTCAGTTTGTTTACCGACCAAATCGCTCTACAGAGGATGCTATTTCTTCTGTTCTCCATCTGAGCTTGGAGCACTTAGAGGAAAGAAATACTCATGTGCGTTTGTTGTTTGTTGACTTCAGTTCGGCATTTAACACAATCACTCCCCAGCATCTAGTAGACAAACTGGGCCCTTTAGGCTTAAACACTCCTTTGTGCAACTGGATTCTAGATTTTCTTATTAACAAACCCCAGTATGTGCGAGCTGGAACAAATATTTCTAACACCATTTTCTTGAGCACAGGTTCTCCTCAGGGCTGCATCCTAAGTCCACTGGTGTTCACCCTGTTGACCCATGATTGTTGTGTTAGGTTTGCCATCAACTATATTGTGAAGTTTGTAGTGGGCCTTATTCAAGATGACAAGGAAGATGTTTACTGCAAGGAGGTTGAGGGTTTGGTGAACTGGTGTAAGGAGAACAGTCTAGTTTTAAACATTGGTAAAACCAAACAAATCATTGTCGATTTCAGAAAAGACAGGCACAGCCACACTCCTCTGTGCATTAATGATTCACCTGTGGAGATGGTTACCAGCATCAAATTCCTGGGTGTACAGTTAGCAAGTAGGCTGGCTTGGTTACTCCAACAGTGAGAAACTGGTGAAGCGGGCACAGCAGCGCCTGCATTTTCTGCGTCGCATGAGAAAAGCACATCTTCCTTCCCTTGCCCTTACCACTTTCTACACAGGGACAATTGAGAGCATTCTGTCATACAGCATCACAGTCTGGTTTGGAAGCATTACTGCTTCAGACAGGAACGTGGTGCAGAGGGTGGTGAGAATGGCTGAAAAGATTATTGGCAGTTCCCTCCCTTCCATCCAGGACATAGCATATAAGCATTGCTTGAGCAGGGTCCGCAAGATTGTCTGGGACACTACACATCCTCTTCACGACCTGTTTTCCTTGTTACCTGCTGGGAGGAGGCTTTGTGGTATCTGAAGCAGAACATCCAGATTCAGTCACAGTTTTGTTCCATACAGTATTAACCTTGTGAACTCTAAAGCTTCCTCCTTCCGTTACGTATTCAAGATGAACAGTGATTAATATTTATATGTTACTTATATGTAAGGGTGTAGGTCTATATATATGTTGTATATAGTATGTTTAAATGTGTGTTATGTATGTGTACACTTTGAGAGCAAGCAACTAAATTTCATTTTTAATGTGTGCCATTGTGGCCACAGTAAAAAATGACAATAAAGGTTGTCTGTCTACCTGCCTGCCTGCCTGCCTGCCTGCCTGCCTGCCTGCCTGCCTGCCTCTCTCTCTCTCTCTCTCTCTCTCTCTCTCTCTCTCTCTCTCTCTCTCTCTCTCTCTCTCTCTCTCTCTCTCTCTCTCTCTCTCTCTCTCCATCCATCCATCCATCCATCCATCCATCCATCCATCTATATATCTATCTATCTATCTAAATCTCGGTACTCACTTGGTATACGTTGGGCCCCTGGAATGGGTTCTATGGAAACTCAATAGTTTAAGGGACTGTCCTTGGTCTTCAGTTGCAAAAGCTCCTCGCACTTTGCTGGGTGTGATAGGAAGAAGGGGTCTCATCGCTAACCTTAAGGTCCTCACTCTGTCCTCCCACCAAATCAAGGGGCACCATTGAAACTCCAGTTCAATTGCTGCCAGAGCTGTTGGGACATGCTATACTGCTGCTAAAGCTGTAAGCCTTGGGAGACTCCACCAGGAAAGTAGCTAGGCCCTAACTGGATCTCCATTGTATTTATATTGTATTCATATTGTATTTAAACTCCATTTCAACTGCTGCCAGAGCAACTGGGACGTGCTATACTGCATCAACTGTTGCTAGAGCTATAAGTCTTAAGAGACTCCACCAGGAAAGTAGCTAGGCCCTGATGGGATCACCATTGTATTGATATTGTATTCATACTGTATTTAAACTCCATTTCAACTGCTGCCAGAGCTGCTGGGACGTGCTATACTGCATCAACTGCTGCTAGAGCTGTAAGTCTTGGGAGACTCTACCAGGAAACAAGCCAGGCCCTGATTGGATCTCCATTGTATTTATATTGTATTCTTACTGTATTTAAACTCCATTTCAACTGCTGCCAGAGCTGCTGGGACATGCTATACTGCATCAACTGCTACTAGAGCTGTAAATCTTGGGAGAGTCTACCAGGAAACTAGCTAGGCCCTGATTGGATCTCCATTGTATTTATATTGTATTCATACTGTATTTAAATTCCATTTCAACTGCTGCCAGAGCTGCTGAGATGTGCTATACTGCATCAACTGCTGCTAGAGCTGTAAGTCTTGGGAGACTCAACCAGGAAAGTAGCTAGGCCCTTATTGGATCTCCATTGTATTTATATTGTATTCATACTGTATTTAAATTCCATTTCAACTGCTGCCAGAGCTGCTGGGATGTGCTATACTGCATCAACTGCTGCTAGAGCTGTAAGCCTTGGGAGAGTCCACCAGGAAACTAGCTAGGCCCTGATTGGATCTCCATTGTGTTTATATTGTATTCATACTGTATTTAAACTCCATTTCAACTGCTGCCAGAGCTGCTGGTATGTGCTATACTGCATCAACTGCTGCTAGAGCGGTAAGTCTTGGGAGACTCTACCAGGAAAGTAGCTAGGCCCTGATTGGATCTCCATTGTTTTTATATTGTATTCATACTGTATTTAAATTCCATTTCAACTGCTGCCAGAGCTGCTGGGACGTGCTATAGTGCATCAACTGCTGCTAGAGCTGTAAGTCTTGGGAGAGTCCACCAGGAAAGTAGCTAGGCCCTGGTTGGATCTCCATTGTATTTATATTGTATTCATACTGTATTTAAACTCCATTTCAACTGCTGCCAGAGCTGCTGGGACATGCTATACTGCATCAACTGCTGCTAGAGCTGTACGTCTTGGGAGACTCCACTAGGAAAGTAGCTAGGCCCTGATTGGATCACCATTGTATTTATATTGTTTTCATACTGTATTTAAATTCCATTTCAACTGCTGCCAGAGCTGCTGGGACGTGCTATACTGCATCAACTGCTGCTAGAGCAGTAAGTCTTGGGAGACTCTACCAGGAAAGTAGCTAGGCCCTTATTGGATCTCCATTGTTTTTATATTGTATTCATACTGTATTTAAACTTCATTTTAACTGCTGCCAGAGCTGCTGGGATGTGCCATACTGCATCAACTGCTGCTAGAGCTGTAAGTCTTGGGAGACTCCACCAGGAAAGTAGCTAGGCCTTTATTGGATCTCCATTGTATTTATACTGTATTCATACTGTATTTTTTTTTTTAAAAAAAGATTTTTATTATTTTTCATCATAAAAAAAAAACATCACAAGTGTTACACAATGCTATATGAAAAAAAACCCCACCCCCCACCCCCCCGGACTTCCCAAACCTAATCCCAGGATAATATTCAGATATAAGTAAACAGGTATTAATATCTCTAACTCCACAAAGTATATTATTCTACATGAGTAGGTAAAATATTTAAAAAAAAAGAACAAATTTACTAAAACCTAAATTATATTCCACCACTCTATGCTTATTTTAAATATAAACAATCCATCTTCTCCATATTAATAAAAATTATCATTCAAGTAGTTCTTCAAGTAAGCC
>NW_015387748.1:158721-160172 GCF_001527695.2 Protobothrops mucrosquamatus | reverse complement strand
GCGGCTTCTAGCTTCGCCGAAGCGAAGGCGTCCTGAATCACAGAGAAGCCTCGGGGCTCCGGAGGAGTTCTCACCTACATCGTCCACATGGGACGACTCGGGAACTCAACTCCTACCCCGGGCAGCTCACCTATCCCCTTATGCCCAGGGGAAGGGTACAAGCCGTTTGACAGCTGATGCTAGCTGTCAGAACGGCTTTTACGCTGAAACAGGCGGGAGGCAGCAAACAGCTGCGTCTGACGAGGTCGCCTGCCACCGGAAGTCCCCCCTTATTCATACTGTATTTAAATTCCATTTCAACTGCTGCCAGAGTTGCTGAGATGTGCTATACTGCATCAACTGCTGCTAGAGCTGTAAGTCTTGGGAGACTCCACCAGGAAAGTAGCTAGGCCCTGATTGGATCTCCATTGTATTTATATTGTATTCATATTGTATTTAAATTCCATTTCAACTGCTGCCAGAGCTGCTGGAACGTGCTATAGTGCATCAACTGCTGCTAGAGCTGTAAGTCTTGGGAGAGTCCACCAGGAAAGTAGCTAGGCCCTGATTGGATCTCCATTGTATTTATATTGTTTTCATACTGTATTTAAACTCCATTTCAACTGCTGCCAGAGCTGCTGGGACGTGCTATACTGCATCAACTGCTGCTAGAGCTTTAAGTCTTGGGTGACTCCACCAGGAAACTAGCTAGGCCCTAATTGGATCTCCATTGTATTTATATTGTATTCATATTGTATTTAAACTCCATTTCAACTGCTGCCAGACCTGCTGGGATGTGCTATACTGCATCAACTGCTGTTAGAGCTGTAAGTCTTGGGAGACTCCACCAGGAAAGTAGCTAGGCCCTGATTGGATCTCCATTGTATTTATATTGTATTCATACTGTATTTCAACTCCATTTCAACTGCTGCCAGAGCTGCTGGGATGTGCTATACTGCATCAACTGCTGCTAGAGCTGTAAGTCTTGGGAGACTCCACCAGGGAAGTACCTAGGCCCTTATTGGATCTCCATTGTATTTATATTGTATTCATATTGTATTTAAATTCCATTTCAACTGCTGCCAGGGCTGCTGGAACGTGCTATAGTGCATCAACTGCTGCTAGAGCTGTAAGTCTTGGGAGAGTCCACCAGGAAAGTAGCTAGGCCCTGATTGGATCTCCATTGTATTTATATTGTTTTCATACTGTATTTAAACTCCATTTCAACTGCTGCCAGAGCTGCTGGGACGTGCTATACTGCAACAACTGCTCCTAGAGCTGTAAGTCTTGGGTGACTCCACCAGGAAACTAGCTAGGCCCTAATTGGATCTCCATTGTATTTATATTGTATTCATACTGTATTTAAATTCCATTTCAACTGCTGCCAGAGCTGCTGAGATGTGCTATACTGCATCAACTGCTGCTAGAGCTGTAAGTCTTGGGAGACTCCACCAGGAAAGTAGCTAGGCCCT
>NW_015387748.1:153609-154828 GCF_001527695.2 Protobothrops mucrosquamatus | reverse complement strand
TCCTGTTAGAGCTGTAAGTCTTGGAAGACTCCACCAGGAAAGTAGGTAGGCCCTAATTGGATCTCCATTGTATTTATATTGTATTCATATTGTATTTAAATTCCATTTCAACTGCTGCCAGAGCTGCTGGGACGTGCTATACTGCACCAACTGCTGCTAGAGCGGTAAGTCTTGGGAGAGTCCACCAGGAAAGTAGCTAGGCCCTGATTGGATCTCCATTGTATTTATATTGTATTCATACTGTATTTAAACTCCATTTCAACTGCTGCCAGAGCTGCTGGGACGTGCTATACTGCATCAACTGCTGCTAGAGCTGTAAGTCTTGGGAGACTCCACCAGGAAAGTACCTAGGCCCTTATTGGATCTCCATTGTATTTATATTGTATTCATACTGTATTTAAATTCCATTTCAACTGCTGCCAGAGCTGCTGGAACGTGCTATAGTGCATCAACTGCTGCTAGGGCTGTAAGTCTTGGGAGAGTCCACCAGGAAAGTAGCTAGGCCCTGATTGGATCTCCATTGTATTTATATTGTTTTCATACTGTATTTAAACTCCATTTCAACTGCTGCCAGAGCTGCTGGGACGTGCTATACTGCATCAACTGCTCCTAGAGCTGTAAGTCTTGGGTGACTCCACCAGGAAACTAGCTAGGCCCTAATTGGATCTCCATTGTATTTATATTGTATTCATACTGTATTTAAATTCTATTTCAACTGCTGCCAGAGCTGCCGAGATGTGCTATACTGCATCAACTGCTGCTAGAGCTGTAAGTCTTGGGAGACTCCACCAGGAAAGTAGCTAGGCCCTGATTGGATCTCCATTGTATTTATATTGTATTCATACTGTATTTAAATTCCATTTCAACTGCTGCCAGAGCTGCTGGGACGTGCTATACTGCATCAACTGCTGCTAGAGCTGTAAGTCTTGGGAGACTCTACCAGGAAAGTAGCTAGGCCCTTATTGGATCTCCATTGTTTTTATATTGTATTCATACTGTATTTAAAATTCATTTTAACTGCTGCCAGAGCTGCTGGGACGTGCTATACTGCATCAACTCCTGTTAGAGCTGTAAGTCTTGGAAGACTCCACCAGGAAAGTAGGTAGGCCCTAATTGGATCTCCATTGTATTTATATTGTATTCATATTGTATTTAAATTCCATTTCAACTGCTGCCAGAGCTGCTGGGACGTGCTATACTGCATCAACTGCTGCTAGAG
>NW_015387748.1:143490-153527 GCF_001527695.2 Protobothrops mucrosquamatus | reverse complement strand
TTTATATTGTATTCATACTGTATTTCAACTCCATTTCAACTGCTGCCAGAGCTGCTGGGATGTGCTATATTGCATCAACTGCTGCTAGGAGACTCTACCAGGAAAGTAGCTAGGCCCTGATTGGATCTCCATTGTTTTTATATTGTATTCATACTGTATTTAAACTCCATTTCAACTGCTGCCAAAGCTGCTTGGACGTCCTATTCTGCATCAACTGCTGTTAGAGCTGTAAGTCTTGGGAGACTCCACCAGGAAACTAGCTAGGCCCTGATTGGATCTCCATTGTATTTATATTGTATTCATTCTGTATTTAAATTCCATTTCAACTGATGCCAGACCTTCTGGAACGTGCTATACTGCATCAACTGCTGCTAGAGCTGTAAGCCTTGGGAGACTCCACCAGGAAAGTAGCTAGGCCCTAATTGGATGTCCATTGTATTTATATTGTATTCATATTGTATTTAAACTCCATTTCAACTGCTGCCAGAGCTGCTGGGACGTGCTATACTGCATCAACTGCTGCTAGAGCTGTATGTCTTGGGTGACTCCACCAGGAAACTAGCTAGGCCCTTATTGGATCTTCATATTTTTTATATTGTATTCATACTGTATTTAAATTCCATTTCAACTGCTGCCAGAGCTTCTGAGATGTGCTATACTGCATCAACTGCTGCTAGAGCTGTACGTCTTGGGAGACTCCACCAGGAAAGTAGCTAGGCCCTGATTGGATCTCCATTGTATTTATATTGTATTCATACTGTATTTAAATTCCATTTCAACTGCTGCCAGAGCTGCTGGGATGTGCTATACTGCATCAACTGCTGCTAGAGCTGTAAGCCTTGAGAGAGTCCACCAGGAAATTAGCTAGGCCCTGATTGGATCTCCATTGTATTCATTTTGTATTTAAATTCCATTTCAACTGCTGCCAGAACTGCTGGGATGTGCTATACTGTATCAACTGCTGCTAGAGCTGTAAGCCTTGGGAGACTCCACCAGGAAAGTAGAAACAGCAGCAGTACGTTCAGGGCAAGTATGTTTGAGATTCCCTGTATCTAAGAATGTCTGGCTTTGTTCAATGCAATACTTGCTATGCAGCTGTCTTTCGCAGTACCCTTTTTAAACTTGGAAACTGTCCTATCTGTAAACAAATCACTAGTCTACAAGGAGAGATCATGTATTTAGGGTCTGTAATCTATGCTTTTCGGGCAGAAATTAGGTGTCCAGTTCAGCCCCTCTACTCTAGTAAGCCTCCGTGCTATCAGCCCTTTCTACCACAAAGATCCTGCAGGAGAAGGGCAGTGTGGACAACCATGGGATCTGGCAGGGTGAGAGCTGTGAACTATAAACACAAAGCTTTTGCTGTGTCCCTGCACAACAGTTACAGTGCCCTTGCTGACCTTAATAAGGACATTAAGGAGACAACTAAAGGTATTTGTGAAGATAACTCAAATAAGCAGGGGATTGTGGTCCGAGATGAAGAACTAAATTTCAACAGGGAGAAGTGTGAATCAGGTATTACACATCAGTCATGCAAGAACAGAAAGGCATCCAAAAAGAAGCTACCTTCTGGTAGGTGATTCAATTATAAGGGATGTAAATTTAGTAAAGGACACAGAGGCTTTGAAAGAGGTCAGGTGTCTTCCAGGTGCTACTGCCAGTAGGGACAAGAAGCGTATTTGTAAAATAATCAAGAATGGCAGCAAGGACTGTGATGTGGAGGCTATTGTATATCTTGGCACTAACGATGTGTCCCAAAAAGATGTACTGTCTGTGCAGAATGATTTCCAGAGCTTGGGGAAGGAACTTAGCAGAATAGGCTGTAGGCGTACTTTCTCAGAGGTTTTACCAGTGTATAAGGAGCAAAATGGAAAAGGCCATTGCATAGCACAATTCAATATGTGGCTAAAGGAGTGGTGTAAAGGGGAAGGCTTTGGATATATTAATCATGATGTCTGTAGCTGGTCCAATGAAAAGATGTACAAAAGACATGGTTTGCATCCGTCAAAGAAAGGGACTGAGTTACTTGGCTATAAATTCACAGATTTTCTGGAGGAAAATTTAAACTAAACAGCGGGGACAGTGAGTTAATTGATACAGATCAACCCTGTCCCCGGCAATCTAAAAATTATAGGTATAGAGGTGTGTGTGAACAAGAATACCAACCTTGCTGTCAAGCAAAATCAAGCCTCTAATAGCGAGTGCCACACAAAGTGCACTAACCAAATAGGTCGTAAGACAATAGGGAAACTCAGGCACCACACAGGTTATGTAGAAGGTAAACACAGGGCCAGTCATAAAGGACTCAAATATCTACACCAATGCACAGAGTATGAACAGCAAACAGGGTGAACTAGAAATTCAGGTTAATGAGGGCAGATATAATATTGTTGCCATTACGGAAACATGGTGGGATGAAACCCACAAATGGAACACACAGCTAGAGGGATTTAAATTATTTAAAAGAAACAGACCAAATAAAAGAAGAGGTGGAATTGCTCTCTATATAAGAAATAACTACATCTCTACAGAAATTGAGCACAACAATGATAAAAACTGTCTTGAATGCATATGGGTCAATATAAAAAGGGAAAAAATGACATTGTCATAGGTGTATACTACAGACCACCCAACCAAACAGAGGAAAAAGATGAACTTTTTGCTAGTCAGCTAACTAAGGTATGTAGGAAGCACATCACAATAGTAATAGGGGACTTTAACTACCCTGACATCAACTGGGAGACAAACTCTGCACCAAGTGGAAGATCAAACAGGTTCCTGGCAAACATAGCAGACAACTTTGTCTCCCAAAAAGTAGAGAAAGGAACTAGGGGATTAACTATTTTGGATCTAATTCTCACTAACAGAGATGAAATGATAGAAGTTGTTGAAGCCATAGGAACCCTGGGAGGAAATGATCATGCAATTTAGAATTCAACATTATGGAAGCACAAGCAATAGAACACAGTCAAACTAGAGTCTTGGACTTCAAGAGAGCTAATTTCAGTAAACTTAGAGAGGGCTTGGGAAGGATTCCATGGATGAGAATCCTCAAGGGGAAAACAACTCAAGAAGCTTGGGAAATTTTGAAAAATGAGATAATAAAAGCCCAGTCTAGCACAATACCAACAAAGAGGAAAAATAGCAGCTCTCGTAAGAAACCAGCATGGCTGCATAAAGAACTCTCTGACAAATTAAAAGATAAAAAGGACAAGTATAGAAAGTGGAGGCTTCCGGTTGCGGTGATCGCGGTCATGTGAAAAGACTCGTCTCTTCACCGGCCGATTTTTCTTCGCCGGTAGACCCCGAAGGGGGTTGAAAGTCACCCTGGAGGGGTGACCACCGAGGAGAAGGCTTGCTGGTGACTGCGGGAAGGTGGCAGCTTCTCCCGTGGCCCCAGCTGACGCCTTAGGGCCGACGGAGCAAAGATTGGCCAGTAAAATGGCCGATCATCTAGCTGCACCAGCTGAAGTCAAAAGAACAGCTAAGCGTGAAGAAACCACCGCGGAGAAATCTGGGTGAGACTTTTCCTTCCCTCGTCTATCCCCAACTATTTACCTGCAAAGAGCCTGTTAGTTTGGATGACTTCCCTGCCCTAAGAAAGCGGCGTTCGTCTATTTGGGGAAAAATACTTTGAATAAAATGACAGAACAGCACTTATTGGACTTTCAACTCTTTGGATATTGGGGAGCCTTGGAAAGATTTGTAATATAGAGCATTATTCTACTTACTATACCGGAGATAATTGCTTCTTCCTGCTTCTTTCTTCCTTGTTCTCGATGAGATAAAAGTTCTTAACTTGGAAAGAAAAAACTTTTTATAGCTCACTGAGGACATCTTGTGGCGAACAATGTTACTGCAATTGCAATGTATTCTTGGTGCTTGAAGATAGACCTGACCTTCAAAAATTTATAAAAGGAAAAGATAAAGGCTTGGAAACAGCTGTGGGTTGAATTTGTGATCTAGAAATTGTGGAGGTGGACATTTATTGACTTTTAACAAATATAGCTTCCACTAAAAAAAAAAGTTTATTCTACTATGGAAATGGAAGAATTTCTACTATGGAAATGGAAGAATTTCACCCACAGCTTGATTATGAGCTGATACTAGAAAAAATACTGGAAGCCACAGAGGATATGAAATCATGGATAAAAATAAAAAAAATCATTTTGCAGAACCACAAGCTGAGCCTCAAACTTCAAAAGACCAAGGCCAAGAAGAAGCCTACATGCAACTTAATGAGATGGAAGAAGAATTTATTGATCAGTTGAATTTTAGAAAAATTCTGGACCCAAAATCCCAGATTGAGACTTTAATTGATCACTCTATAAATCAACTAACCACAACAGAAGAGGATATTTTACAAGCCTATGCACAAACTACGGAGAACTTTGAAGATAAAGAATGACTGTAACTGAAATACGCCCACTTCTAAAAGCAACAGGAACTGACATCCAGACATGATCTATTGAAAGCTATGACAAAGCTATGATAATCAAGCTGTAATCACAATATGGAATAAAATTGACATATTGCTCATATGATACTGGAAGAAGAGGAAGAGGATTTTGACCAGATTGATTTGTTGATAAACACCAGTATACTGAGATTTGATGACATAGATGTGGCATTACGGAAACCAGCTTGGCACAGAAAAAAAGCCAGAGTCAGATTTAAAAATGTGATTTAAAATTTTACTTATTGGGTCAAAAAGGTTTAGAGATTTGGGCTGATTTGACAATGTAACTGAGTATATGAAAGTAGTAAGATGATAATTTTTGTAATAATATGTTCGTTTTAGATATAATTATTTTGGTTGAGATTTAAATTTTATTCATATAGAAAATTACTTTGTAATAACAAGAACTAGAGAGATTTACGATAAGAGAAGAAAGGGTATTAATTAATGATTTATTAAATTAAGAAATGGAATATAGTTGAAAATATTAAAATTTTATTGTTGGAATATTATGTGTGCTGTAGAAGGGATACCCGAAGTCTTATTAATATGTTTATTTAAGATTAATTAGAATATGCTAAATGAAATTAGTGGAGCTTAAAAGCAGGATTGGGATTTACATAGATGTAATAGTAGTGATGATTGTTTGGACTGATTGAATTTTATGAAGAAATGGATTAAACTAAATTTGTTATATTATGTGAGGGAAATAGAGAGGGAAATTTTTAACATACTAACTTCAGCTATACATGTATGACTGTTTTTGTATGATTGATTACCCTTTCACCACGGTGTTTTATTGAGCACTCTGATGTAAAAATTAAAAAACCAATAAAATGTGTTTGGAAAAAAAAAGAAAGTGGAAAGAGGGGCACATAACTAAGTCAGAATATCAGCAAATAGCCCGAGGCTGCAAAGATGAAGTGAGGAAAGCCTAGGCTCAAAATGAACTAAGGCTTGCGACCAAAGTCAAAAATAACAAAAAAAGCTTCTTTCAACATGTAAAAAACAAGAAAAAAGTGAAGGAAATGATTGGTCCATTAGTGGGTGAAAGGTGGCAAGAAGGTGACAAGCAACAGGGAGAAAGCAGAACTATTTAACTCGTTTTTTGCATTTGTCTTTACACAAAGGGAAAAAACAGACCAACCTATTAAAAATAGTGCCATAAAAAACAGAATAGAAACACAAGTTAAGATAGGAAAGAAAATGGTAAGTGAGCACCTGTCCAGCCTAGACGAGTTCAAATCGCCAGGGCCAGATGGATTACACCCCAAGGTTCTCAAGGAACTGGCAGACATGATCTCAGAACCACTGAACTATATTTTTCAAAGATCCTGGAGTACTGGGGAACTACCAGAGGACTGGAAAAGAGCTGATGTAGTTCCCAACTTCAAAAAAGGAAAAAAATGGACCCAGGAAATTACAGACCTATCACCCTGACCTCAATACCTGGGAAGATCCTGAAAAAGATAATCAAACAATGAATCAGCAAACACCTAGAGGCAAATAAAGTCATTACTAAAAGCCAACATGGGTTTGTCAAAAATAGATCATGCCAGACAAATCTTATTGCATTATTTGACCAAGTGACAAAATTAGTGGATCAGAGGAATACTGTGGACATAATTTACTTGGACTTCAGTAAGGCATTTGATAATGTAGATCACAACCTACTACTTGACAAGATAGAAAAATGTGGGGTCCTCAATGGAACCGCATCTACATGGAGGGAAGTGTGTAGTGGGGTGCCCCAGGGCTCTGTTCTGGGCCCCGTGCTCTTCAACATATTCATCAATGATTTGGATGTGGGGGTAGATGGGGAAATAATCAAATTTGCAGACGACACCAAGCTGGCAGGAATAGTCAACACTCCAGAAGACAGGCTTAAGATACAGAAGGATCTGGACAGACTTGAACACTGGGCACTATCCAACAAAATGAAATTCAATGGTGAAAAAAGCAAGGTTCTACATTTAGGCAAGAAAAACCAAATGCACAGGTATAGTATAGGGGGTACCTTGCTCAATAGTAGTAACTGTGAGAGGGATCTCAGAGTCCTAGTGGACAATCACCTAAATATGAGCCAGTAGTGTGCTGCAGCTGCCAAAAAGGCCAACACAGTGCTAGGCTGCATTAACAGAGGGATAGAATCAAGATCATGTGAAGTGTTAATACCACTTTACAATGCCTTGGTAAGGCTACACTTGGAATACTGCATCCAGTTTTGGTCACCGCGATGTAAAAAAGATGTTGAGACTCTAGAAAGAGTACAGAGAAGAGTAATAAAGATGATTAGGGGACTGGAGGCTAAAGCATATAAGGAATGGCTGCTGGAATTTGGTATGTCTAGTTTAATGAAGAGAAGGACGAGGGGGGGGGACATGATAGCAGTGTTCCAATATCTCAGGGGCTGCCACAAAGAAGAGGGAGTCAAGCTATTTTCCAAAGTGCCTGAAGGCAGGATAAAAAGCAACAGGTGGAAACTAATCAAGGAGAGAAGCAACCGGGGCTTCCGGTGGAGTGGCCACGCTGATGGCAGCTTTTTTTAGGCTGCCAGCCCTGAGAATGCGTAAAAGCGCGCGGAGACAGCGTTAATCAGCTGTCCCGCAGCTTGGAAACCCCCCCCTCGGGAGAAGAGGGGGAGGTGAGTTTTTTCCTCGGGTAGAGGTTGAGCTCACTGGGACCCTCTTGTCTGGGGGGCGAAAGGTTTGAGCTCCCTCGTAGCCCGAGGCTTTGTTCTCCACACTCAAGGACGACTTTGCTCCGATTGTTAGGAGCGAAGCAAGACGCGGCACCCACCTCTGCATTTCAAAGAGACTTGTGAGTATTTAAAGCAGACGGAGCTGACCAGGAGGAATTACAATTGCTAATTTTGAAAACTTTAACTCGGAGAGAATGATCTTCTCCAAACTTGGATTTGTTTTAAAAGAAAAGATGGTGCTGGAGTGTTGTTTTTTTGCTTCAAAGTACTGTGTTAAGATATAAGCAGGAAAATGGCTTCAAAGCACGTTGGAATTGTCTCTAAAACTGCGATCTCATCTCCTGTAATACAGCCTGCAGCACAATCTAAACCAAGATCACCTCCTCCTTCCCCCCTCCTCCTGCATTTACGCTTAGAGACATTCAAGAGGCTTTAAAAACAGCAACGCAGGAAATTAAGGGAGAAATGACAGACCTTTTTGAGAATAAGAATAAAGAGATAAGGGAGGATATTCTGCTGGCTTTTCAAGGATTAGCTGCACACATTGAACGTCTTGATGACCTGGTGGATGAGGTTGTGGAAAATACTGAAAAATTAGAGGGTAGAGTAGTTAAAGCTGAAAATAAGATTGATATAATACAAGATGAAGTTACCATCTCACAATACAGGGAGATGGAATTTGCATTGTGGATAAGAGGCTTAAAAGAAGATCCACGAGAAGACTTGAAAGAGGAGGTGGTGAAAGCGATCGCTCCCATTTTGGGATGTGAACCTGAAGAATTATTAAGAGATATGGAAAAAATATTCAGAGTTAATTCATGGATTGCAAGACAGAGGAATTTGCCTAGAGATGTGGTTATCTATTTTTCTAAGAGATCACTTCGAAATGCAATTGTTCATGCTTTTTACAATCAGAGATTTCAAATTGCAGATCAAGATATTATAATTTTAAAAGAAATACCCCCAAAGATTCTTAGAAGAAGGAAGGACTTTGCTTTTTTGTCTGAGGAGCTCAAAAATCGCCAGATTCAGTTTAGATGGAAGATACCTAGCGGAATAGTGGTGAACTATGCAGGGACACGATATAGACTTAATACGATTTTAAAGGCAAGAGATTTTTACGTTCATGTCCTGAAAGCAGGTTCACCCCATCTCCGCGATTTCAGAGAGCGGATGAAAGGCTGGAAGAAGGCGCAATGTCATTGGTGGGAGGAGAGTTACCGCAGATGGAGCCTATTGAACAGAGTTTGGAGGTAAAGGATTCAAAGGAACAAAGAATGACTCGTGCTGCATATAGACGTAAAGAAAAGGAACAGAAGCAGAAGGTTGATTCTGGTTCAAAATGTTAAGTCCTGGGAATAATGGCGCTTGAGACGAATCATCTCCAACAAGTCTTTATTGTTTGCTCCACTCTACGAACAACCAGAGCAGAGGCACGCAGGCCTCTATTTATACCCTCTGATCCCCGGGCAAGTTCAACCAATCATGAGGCGGGCTTTTCCCGCCTTGCGCATGCGCACAAGGCCGGCGCCGCTCAGTCTGNCGGGATCAGGCTCCACAGTAGGTAATGGCAGCCTACTCAAAGCATCTGCATGACCCATTTCCTTGCCAGGCTTATGGACCAGTGAATAGTCATAAGCTGAGAGGAAGATGGACCAATGGAGCATACGAGGGGATAGGATATGAGGAGTTTGTTTGGAGGTGGTAAATAGCCCCAGTAAAGGCTTGTGGTCCGTAAAGACCGTAAAATGGCAGCCATAGATGAAATCATGGAACTTTTTAATACCAGCCACCAGAGCTAAAGCTTCCCTATCAATTTGAGCATAGTTGCGCTGAGCAGCAGATAAAGTCCTAGAATAGTAAGCCACAGGGACCTGAGTCCCATCAGCCGTCAAATGGCTAAGGACAGCGCCAACACCTTAGGGTGAGGCATCACAAGCCAGGCACACTGGCAACTGCTCATTAAAATGAGCCAACACTGCATTGGATGTAAGAAAATCTTTGACCTCATTGAAACTGGCCTCATGGACCTTGGTCCAGCGCCAACACGCATTCTTGTCGAGGAGTCTGTGCAATGGTTCAGCAATAGCAGCCTTGTGAGGTAGAAAAGCATGATAGAAATTCAACAAACCCAAGAAGGCTTGCAATTCGCCCTTAGACTTGGGGCTTGGAGCCTTCTGAATAGCTTTGAGCTTAGCATCAGATGGGTGAATACCCTGTGCATCAATCTTGAAACCTAAGAACTCAGTGGATTGAACACCAATCTTACATTTGTCCTGTTTTAGTTTAAGACCTGCCTTCCGGAAACGAAGCAAAACGGCCTTTAACCGCTCAGCCAGCACTTGTGGAGAGTCACCTGCGATGAGAACATCATCAAAGTAAGGACATACACCAGGAATACCCTTCAGGGTGTTTTCCATTACACTTTGAAAAATGCCAGGAGCGACATTCACCCCAAACTGTAACCTCTTCACCCTGAAAGCTCCCCGATGGGTGACAATAGTTTGGGCCTCAGCTGCAGCATCATCAACAGGCAGTTGTTGATATGCCTGAGCCAAATCAAGCTTAGCAAAAAATTTTCCTTCCTTAAGGGAAGCCAAAATGTGGCTCACTACAGGCACAGGATAAGCATGTTGCTGTAGGGCCTTGTTTAGAGTGCATTTGTAGTCAGCACAAATCCAGATGTCCCCGTTTGCCTTTAAAGGCGTTACAATGGGGGTTTCCCACGGGCTGGAATCTACAGGCTCTAGAATGCCTTGCTGGAGCAACTTGTCCAGCTCAGCGTCAATCTTGCTCTTAAGAGCGAATGGTACCCTCCTAGGCTTAACCCTGATGGGCTGTACCGTTGGATCCAACTTAAGTGAAACAGGAGGTCCCGTG
>NW_015387748.1:134984-140405 GCF_001527695.2 Protobothrops mucrosquamatus | reverse complement strand
TTCCTAGAACGTTGTCGGATCACAGTCCTGTTTGGTTGGAGTTATTTGCTGAAGATGGGAATAAAAGATCTTGGAGACTGAATGAAAATTTATTCAGATATGAGGCGCTTTCGCAGAAATGTAGAGAACATTTGAAGGAATTTTTTGCTTTGAATATGTATAAAGGTACTTCGATGGCTATGGTTTGGGATGCTAGTAAAGCTTACATGAGAGGGGTTTTGATTCATATGAATAATGGACATCGGCGTAAGCAGATGCAAAAACGTAAAGAGTTGGAAGAAGAGATTAAATTGAAGGAGAAGGCTTTAATTTTGAACGCATCAGATAACAGATTAAAGGTTTCTATAAATATGTTGAAAGAGCAATTTAATATGTTAATGGCTGATCAGGTTGCAACTAACCTGCGTTATGTGAAACATAATACGTTTTGCAATGCTAATAAGCCTGGTAGATGGTTGGCTTATCAATTACAGAAGAAACAGAAAGCACATATTATTGAGAAAATAGAATATAAAGGTAAAGAGGTATATCAACAAGAGTTGATTAAAAAGAGTTTTTTAGATTTTTACACAAAATTATATGCTAGGGAAAATATACAAGCTTTAGATATAGACAAATACTTGCAGGCAGCACATTTCCATAGACTTTCACTTGAACAACAAAAGGAGATGAATTACTTAATTACTTCTGAGGAAATTATCTCGGCAATTAAACAGTTAAAAGTGGGTAAGGCCCCGGGTACAGATGGATTATCAGCAATTTATTATAAGATATTATCTGAAGAGATGATAGAACCATTAAAGGAACTTTTTAACAGACTAGAGGAGAAGTACCTCCATCCTGGAGGAGGGCTTATATATCCTTGATCCCAAAGGAGGATCAAGATCTTACTCAGCCTAAGAATTATAGACCCATATCGTTGTTGAATACAGACTATAAGATTTTTGCAAAAGTATGGGCAAATAGATTAATGCAAGTTTTGAAGCAAATGATTCATACTGATCAGGCAAGATTTATAACTGGAAGATATATGAAATATAATGCAAGACACATTATCAATTTAATTGAATATTTGGACAAGAACAACCAAGTCCCTGCGGCTCTGATATTTTTAGATGCTGAAAAAGCTTTTGATCAGTTGAACTGGCAATTTTTATTGAAAGTTGTTGATAAAATGGATTTTGGGGAAAAAATTTTATGTTCTCTCAGGGCCATATATCAACAACAAACGGCACAAATTATAATTAATGGAGGATTAACAGAGGAATTTAAAATTGAAAAAGGTACAAGACAGGGATGCCCATTATCGCCATTATTGTTTGTTTTAACATTGGAGATTTTACTGATCAAAATTCGTGAATCAACTATAATAAAGGGAATAAAAATAAAACAGAATGACTATAGGTTGAGAGCTTTTGCGGATGACTTGGTTGTGACATTATCCCAACCGATTCAATCGGTTATAGACTTGATGGAAGCTATAACACAGTAGGGGAAGGTTTCTGGTTTTAAGGTAAATAACAATAAGACTAAAATACTATCTAAAAATATGACTGTGAAGGAAAATGAAATGTTAGTTAAACTGACAAGTTTTGAAATAGTGGAAAAAGTTAAATATCTGGGAGTATATATTACAACTTCTAATGCAAAATTGTATAAGAATAATTATGAGAAATTATGATTAAAAATACAAAGGGATTTAAATAATTGGAAAAAATTACAATTGTCTTTGTTGGGGAGAATTGCAGCTGTTAAAATGAATGTTCTACCAAAGTTTCTCTTTTTGTTTCAAATGATACCTATTTTGAAAAAAGATGCCAATTTGGAGGAATGGCAGAAGGGTATTAACAGATTTATTTGGGGGGGGGGNAACCAAGAGTTAAATTGAAGATTTTACAAGATGTACGGGAAAGAGGAGGACTTAAGGCACCTAATTTGAAATTATATTATGATGCGGTGGTTTTAACATTGGTTACTGATTGGCTTAATTTAACTAATAAAAGTATACTTCAACTAGAGGGATGGGATTTATTATATGGATGGCATGCATATTTAATTTATAATAAAAAGTGGATAATGCTTTTAAATCTCATATTTTAAGAAGTGCTCTATTGTGTGTCTGGAAAAAGTATTATTACAAGTTAAATTATAAAATACCAATTTGGGGTATTCCTGGACATGTGATAGAGGGAGTATCTAAGGGTGTGAACTTGGATAGGATCTCTTATAAGGAATTACTTAGATTGGAGGGGAATGATTGGCAATTAAAATCACTAGAGGAGTTAAAGCAAGAAAATGTTGTACAATCTTGGGTTCAGTATACCCAATTGATGGCCAGGTGGAAATTAGACCAAAAGTTTGGTATTACATTATTGGATGAGAATTTGATTAAACAGATTAAAGATTCAAATCAAGCGCATATAAAGAGGATTTATAATGTTTTAATAGAAATGGACTCAGAAACGGAATTAAAGATTGTATGGTAAAATGGGCTCAAAATATTCAAGAACCGATTCCATTGGATACATGGGAGATAATATGGGTCAGAAATGTAAAGTTTACCCAGGCCCAGAACTTAAGAGATTTTTTTTATAAAATGTTTTATAGATGGCATCTGGATCCTAAAAAGTTGTCTTGTATGTATCCTAATTTACAGCCTAAATGTTGGAGATGCAGTAGTTTAGATGCTACTTATTTCCATATCTGGTGGACTTGTAGAAATATAAAAGCTTTCTGGATTAAGATTTGGTGGAACATTCAAAAGATTTTTAAGAAAAAGATAAAGTTCACTCCACAATTATATTTGTTGGGTGTTATTACAGATTGTGATACTAAAGAAACTAATTTGATGTTGAATTTGATAACAGCTGCAAGATTATTAGTAGGGCAATATTGGAAGAAGGACTGCTTGCCTACTATAGAAGAATGGACGCTTAAAGTGTCAAATTTAGCAGAAATGGCCAAGATTTCTGCTTATTTGAAGGATCAATCACAAGAAAGATACACAAGAAAGATATACTTCGGTCTGGAGAAGATGGATAGATTATATTCAGAATAAATATGGGACTAAAAAGTTCCATTTGGCTTATGAGTAAATTTTAGATTATTATTATTATTATTATTATTATTATTATTATTATTATTATTATTATTATTATTATTATTATTATTATTATTATTATTATTATTATTATTATTTTAGTATTAGTACTGTATTGTTTAACAATTAGGTTGTTAATTTGTTTATTATTGTGTTTAATTTTAATTTGTTTAAATTTATGTTAAAAGGGAGTTAAAGCGCATTATGGACTTGCTTATTTAAATAGTTGGTTAAATGTTAGTTAGATTATGATTATTATATTTGTAACCCTGTGTTCAGCTCTGGGAAGTGGGGGAGAGGGAGGGGGGGTTTTGGGGTGGGTATGGGGGTTTATATTGTAATTTATATAAAACTTTTAATAATAAAAAAAGGAGAGAAGCAACCTAGAACTAAGAAGAAACTTCCTGACAGTTAGAACAATTAACCAGTGGAACAACCTGCCTGCAGAAGCGGTGAATGCTCCAACACTGGAAGTTTTTAAGAAGAGACTGGACAGCCATTTGTCCGAAAAGACCGCCTCGTGATTGGTTGAACTTGCCCGGGGATCAGAAGGTATAAATAGAGGCCTGCGTGCCTCTGCTCTGGTTGTTCGTAGAATGGAAGCAGAGAATAAAGACTGAGCAGGGGTTGGACTAGATGACCTCCAAGGTTCCTTCCAACTTTATTATTATTATTATTATTATTATTATTATTATTATTATTATTATTATTATTATTATTATTATTATTATTATTATTATTATTATGGATCATCGCACAATCAGCCAGATGTTCAGACTGGATTTGGCATTTTGTCTACCTATCGAGTCCTTACCCAGGCCCTGGGATAGGCAGATGTGGATGTTTGATGGTATTACAGATATTGTTGCAGGATGGAAGCAGTTCCTAGTAAGGCCGCCTTTTGCAATTGACTAATGGCGAATTTGTCAATGCCAATGGTGTTCAAGTGGTGTTCCAGTTGTTTTGGGATTGCACCCAAGGCGCCTATTACTATTGGTACTACCCTTGCTTGCTTTTGCCACAGTCTTTCTATTTCTATTTGTAGGTCTTTGTATTTTGTTATTTTCTCCAGTTCTTTCTCGTCTATTCTGCTGTCTCCAGGCACTGCCAAATCCACTATCCAGATTTTTTTGTCTTTCTTATCGACAATTGTTAAGTCCGGGGTGTTATGTTGCAGGTGCTTGTCTGTTTGAATTCTGAAGTCCCAGAGCAGTTTAATTTTCTATGACTTTCTCTATTTTATGATCCCACCAGTTTTTGCTTACAGGCAAATGATATTTCTTGCAGATCTTCCAATGCACCATTGTTGCTACTTTGTCATGCCGCTGCTTGTAGTCAGTCTGTGTGATCTTCGTGCAGCAGCTTACCAGGTGGTCCACTGTTTCTTCAGCTTCTTTGCATAGGCGGCACTTACTGTCTGTTGCTGTCTTCTCAATTTTGACTTCGTATGCATTTGTCTTTAAGGCTTGGTCTTGTGCAGCCAGAATTAGTCCCTCTGTCTCTTTCTTCAATTTTCCTGCTCTTAGCCATTGCCAGGTCTTGTTATTATCTGCTTTCCCAGCTATTTTTTTTAATGTACTGGCCATGTAGTGCTTTGTCTTCCCATGCCTCTATTCTGTTCTTCATTTGGTCTTTCTTGTAGGCCAGTTTGGTCTGTCCAGTAGTCATTAAGCCTTCCTGGTATACTAATTTCAGTGCATCTTCATCATTGTCCTTCAGATATTCTTCCAAAGCCATTTTTTCTTCTTCAACCATCTGATGTACTTGCAGCATTCCACGCCCACCTATTTGCCTTGGTAGATAAAGTCTGTCAATATCACTTCGTGGATGAAGGGCATGATTCATTGTCATTATTTTTTTGGTCTTCCTATCCATTGCTTTTAGTTCTGCTTGAGTCCAGTCCACTATTCCAGCTGTGTATCTAATGACTGGAATTGCCCAGATGTTGATTGCCTTTATGTTATTTCCTCCATTGAGTTTGGACTTTAAGATCTTTTTCACTCTCTTGATGTATTCACCTCTAATCTTTTTCTTGACTTCAGTGTGCTTGATGTTGTCAGCTTGAAGGATACCCAAGTATTTGTACTAATCGTCCTCATCCAGACTCTTAATGTTATTTTCATGGGGCATCTTGATTCCTTCAGTTTTCACTATTTTTCCTTGTTTGATAGTAAGTGTGGCACACTTGTCCAAGCCAAACTCCATTGCAATATCTTGGCTATATATACGGACAGTGTTGAGCAGCGATTCTATTTCAGATGATGTTTTTCCATACAGCTTCAGATCATCCATGTAAAGGAGGTGGGATAGTCTGGCAGATG
>NW_015387748.1:130851-132200 GCF_001527695.2 Protobothrops mucrosquamatus | reverse complement strand
ATCCACCCGTCTGATGCTAAGCTCAAAGCTATTCAGAAGGCTCCAAGCCCCAAGTCTAAGGGCGAATTGCAAGCCTTTTTGGGTTTATTGAACTTTTATCATGCTTTTCTACCTCATAAAGCTGCTATTGCAGAACCTTTGCACAGACTTCTTGACAAAAATGCTTGTTGGCGCTGGACCAAAGTCCATGAGGCCAGTTCAATGAGGTTAAAGCCTTGCTTACTTCCAATGCGGTGTTGGCTCATTTCAATGAGCAGTTGCCAGTGTGTCTGGCTTGTGATGCCTCCCCCTACGGTGTGGGTGCTGTACTTAGCCATTTGATGGCTGATGGGACTCAGGTCCCTGTGGCTTATTATTCTAGGACCTTATCTGCTGCTGAGCGGAATTATGCTCAAATTGATAGGGAGGCTTTGGCTCTTGTGGCTGGAATTAAAAAGTTCTATGACTTTTTTTATGGCCGCCACTTTACGGTCTTTACTGACCACAAGCCTTTGCTGGGGTTATTCACTACTTCTAAACAAACACTTCACATCCTGTCCCCTCGTATGCTGCGTTGGTCCATCTTTCTGTCAGCTTACGACTATTCACTGGTTCACAAGCCTGGCAAGGAAATGGGTCATGCAGATGCATTGAGTAGGCTGACATTGCCTACTGTGGAGCCTGATCCCGCTCCTGCTGTACACATATTGTCCATTCAGGAGTTGCCTGAGTGTCCCCTCAATGCTAGGGATGTGGCTGCCGAAACTGCCACTGACCACACGCTCAAACGCGTGCTGTCATGGGTGCTGTCAGGTTGGCCTGACAGGTGCCCTGCGGAGGATTTTCAACGTTTTTGGGTCAAGAGGCACGAGTTGTCTCCTTTCAATGGCTGCCTCCTCTGGGGATCGAGAGTTGTGATCCCGGCTTCCTTGAGGGCTAGAATCTTGAATTCATTACATGAGGGCCATCCAGGAATCGTCAGGATGAAGGCGCTTGCGCGCAACTATCTGTGGTGGCCTGGCATTGATTGGGCCATCGAGGCCCAGGTACATGGGTGTCATACATGCCAGCAGTCCAGGCCGGAAATGCCCCAGGCCCCTGTACACAGGTGGGAGGAAACACACACTCCATGGTCTAGAATACATGTAGATTACGCTGGGCCCTTTCAGGTACAATTCTTCCTGGTTGTTGTTGATAGCCATTCCAAATGGCTGGAGGTCGTGCCTGTGTCTTCTACCACAGCTGCCAAAACCATTCAAGTGTTGAGAAACATTTTTGCTGCACACGGGTTGCCAGATGTTCTGGTGTCAGATAACGGTCCTCAATTTACTTCTACTGAGTTTCAGGGATTTCTACAGGCCAACATGATC
>NW_015387748.1:123287-125787 GCF_001527695.2 Protobothrops mucrosquamatus | reverse complement strand
TATTTTTCAAGTACAATTTCAAGCATGCAGTTGCTAAAACATATGTACCCATTGCTTTTGGACAGGAATCTTTATTTGTGTAAGAAGCACCTACAAATTATAGACATAACATTCAACACTGAGCAAATAAATAGATATAAAATAGGTCATAGAAATATAGCCCATGTTAAAAAGGGGGATATGAAAAGAACCTCCCCCAAAATTGCATTACTTTTGGCAATCATCCACTGGACAATAGTGTTGTCACCAGCAAATTCTTTCAACCCAGAAAAGATTTGTATTTGGAGAGGAATACAAACATGTTACAAATATTACAAATAACACTATATATATGGCACTCTTGTGATTTTAGGTTTTTTTTAAGAAAAATATTGTGATTATAAGTTTTCAACAAAAAAAATATGGGACTCTTCCCAAAATTGTTTAGGTAAATGTATAATAAAATTTATCACATGACCATCACAAATGAAAAAAATAACATTTTTTAATGTAAGAAATGTAAAACATAAGAAATTCCTAAGCATACATGGCTGTACTTCACAACAACAGGCAAAAAATGTTTGGCATGAGCTTTAAACTAAAGCAGAAGGAGGAGGGAGACAGCTGTGGAACAGATAAACAGCAGGTAAAAATACTCAGAAATAAGTAAAGAAAAAACATGACTGTAACAAAGGTAACCACCTTGAGGGGAGGCAGTTTGACATTGTGGCATTGTGATTTCACCCTGCCAGGGGGCCCTAATGGGGTCTAAAGTTCCCCCGGAGAGGCGATGAAGAAGAAGGGACCCCTCGTTGAACACAGAAAGATGGAGGTCGATCCATTTGATCTGAGGAAAGTCCTCTAAACCGGCAGGGAAAAGAGCTGCATTTGTGTGGTGAGTCCAAAGCTACAGACAACTGAAGAAAGAAAGCATTAACCAGCAGATTGTGAACATCATGTTTGGAACTGGGTAAGACTGTTTTTCCTCTCTCTACTATTCTGCAACGTGACTCCCTGGAAAAGGTGAAGTCCCAAAAACTAAGAAAGCCCCCAGACATGAGAAGGAACGGGACTCCTCTCCCATTCCTCCAGAGAAACGAAAGCGGCGGCCTAATTTTCTCTTGGGAGACAGAAACAGAGAAATATACCATACTAAATTGAAAATAACATAAAGACACAGCTTTGACAAACTTGGGAATTTAAAGAATTGTTAAGACTTTTTTGAAAAAATATTGGGGTGAAGTTTAAGAAATAAATTTTGCTTTAAGTGTTGGAAGATGGATATTTAATGACATCTAGTGATGGAATAGAGGCATAGCACTAAAATATGTTGTGTCTGGCGGGAACTTGGCATGAAGTCCAGACACAGATAATTAGCTAGCCTCCTTGATGTTTTTGGAAACTTTCAGTTCTTACAGTTCTGCAGAGAGCACCTGGATGGGGAAAATATTCTGGGTTGTTTTCTGCATGATGAGAGCTACAGATTGCTTTGAAGCTTGTTGACCTTCTTGGATTATAAACATTGATTGACTTTCAACTTCAAGAACTATTTTAAAGATAGAGGAAAATTTGCCTTTTTATTTCTACTTGGGGGGGGAACCTACAGATTGACTTTAGGATGACTGGACACTTTGGATTACAAACATCAGCTGATTGATAAAGTGTCCAGCTGTCCTAAAGTCAATCTGTAGGTTCCCCCCCCCAAGTAGAAATAAAAAAGGCAAATTTTGGGATAGAAGAGCTGTGACAGAATTTGTAACTTTCCTTATGGACTTGGCACTGACTGATAGAGGTGGATTATAACACCTTCCTTCCTTCCTTCCTTCCTTCCTTCCTTCCTTCCTTCCTTCCTTCCTTCCTTCCTTCCTTCCTTCCTTCCTTCCTTTCTTTCTTTCTTTCTTTCTTTCTTTCTTTCTGTGGTGCATCTATATTTTGGAACCTATTGGACTATTAAGGCTACATACAAAGACTATAAGAATTATATGAGATGAATTCAAATTTAAATTCAAATTTAAATAGTATATTGCTGTCTTGACTATAAGACTGGTTGCTCTGGATAAGGCTAGTATCCGGGGAATATAACAGATTTGACAGAGTATTTGGAGGATGGGAATAAAAATGAGTGCCCCAAATCTAGCTAAAATTGGTAAAAAAAAACCCATCCTCAGCACCTTCCCCCGGAGCCCCTAATCCTATACATCAGAGATCTATAGAATCAATGCTCCAACAAGAAAAAGCTAACAATTTCTAGAAGGAAATGCAATCTATTCTGCAATTAATTCAAGAAGCAATTGTTTCTCATAAAGAAGATACAAGAAGAAAGTCCACTTTCTCCTTTATTATTTGTATTGTCACTGGAAATTCTATTATCTAGAATTAGAGATTCTACAATGATTAAAGGCTTAAGAATTTCTGCTAAAGAATACAAACTTAAAGCTTTTGCGGATGATTTAGTTTTTACATTGTCTCAACCAATTGAGTCACTGGAATCTTTGTTGCAAGTGCTGCATCAATATGGCAA
>NW_015387748.1:116069-122180 GCF_001527695.2 Protobothrops mucrosquamatus | reverse complement strand
TTTATATTCAAAAAAAGCATAGAATGGTGGAATATAATTTAGGTTTTTAGTTAACCTGTTCTTTTTTATATATATATATATTTCACCTACTTATGTAGAATAATATTTTGTGGAGTTAGGGATATTAATATTAGCTTACTTTTATTTGAATAGTATCCTGGGATTAGGTTTGGGAAGTCCGGGGGGTGGGGGGTGGGGGGTGGGGTTTTTATTATAGCATTGTGATGTACTTGTGATGCGTTTTTTTTTATGATGAAAATAATAAAAATTTATACTTGGATACAAGAAGAAACCACAATGAGACAAAAGGCAACTTGGATAAGATAAATGAGCAAGTTTTTAATTTAAACTCACAATTAGAAAATTTTCAGCAAATGATCACAAATAATGAACAAAGAATTCAGAAAATAGAAGACAAATCAGAGGAAACTGACCAAAAGATGGAGGAAATAAAGGAAGAAAATCAAAGACTCATGCAGGCAAATAAAACTTGGAAGATTCAGTGGCAGTACTGGAAATGGAAAAGGTATCCTACTTCTTAAGATTTCAGAATATACCTGAAGATTTTACAGAACTGATTACAGAGCTGTTAGCAGAAGCATTAGAAATTGGGAAACAAGAAATGGAAGGAGAAATTGATCAAATATTTAGAATTAACTCAAGCTACGCAAGGAGATATAAAGTGCCCGGGAAGGTACATGTTAGATTTGTGAAGAAATCAATAAGGGATGAAATATTGAGAAGAGTGAGGGATGATCCATTGCAATATAGAGAAAAAGAAATTGTGATTTTGAAATGGATCCCTAGGAGGATAAGAGATTCACGAAAGCAATACCAATTTTTGACTACCAGATTAATCAAAAAAGGAGTGAATTTTAGCTGGCTGGTCACGGAGGGGATTTTAATTAATTGGGACACTAAAAGATACAGATTGGACTCCATCGTTAAGGCAACAGAATTTTATGATAGACATAGAATTTGTTTTGAAGAAAAAACTTCAGAATGCCAAGCAGAAAGTGAATTTAGAAAACAGGAAGAGTTAACAACAGAAGAGGTGGCCATATGAAGAGGAAAAGAAGAAATATAAAATACAAACCAAGAAGGAGGGGCAATTGCAAGAGAACAGAGACAGACAAGAACTACTAGGAGAATAAAACCTAAATATAAGTAAAGAAAATGGAGAAGGAAAGTGGGATTCTCTCAATGAATACAAATGGGTTGAACTCCCCATCAAAAAGGGAATTTTTTTACATGACTACAAAAACTAAAAATGGATATAATTTGTCTTCAAGAAACACATATAAAAAGACATTATAAATTTTTGGAATGCCCGAAAATTGGGAAACTTTATTTCTCATCAGCACAACAAAATAAAAGGGGAGTAGCTTTATATGTTAAGGAGACAATAGACTCTAAACAAGTCTACTCAGATGAAGAAGGAAGAATTATAATGGTGGAAATAATGATAAACCAAAAACAGATATTGATGGTAGCAATATATGTACCAAATAACAAATAAGAAGAATTTTACCAAAAACCACATAAGAAAATATTGGAAATTGAATATCAAAATATTTGCTTAGTAGGAGATTTTAATGCAATTGTAGATGGAAATATAATTACAGAAGCAGTAATATAGGGAAAAGGGGAAGAAAGAGATACCTAAGGCAAGTTAACATTTGGAAAGCAGCAGGCCCAGATAACATCCCTGGACATGTCCTCAGGGAATGTGCAGAGGAGCTGGCTTGTGTTCTCACAGATATTTTCAATCTCTCATTGCAGCAGGCAGTGGTCCCATCGTGTTTTAAGACGGCCATCATCTTGCCAGTGCCAAAAAAGTCCATAATTACAGGCCTCAATGATTACCGTCCAGTTGCACTGACATCCACCATTATGAAATACTTTGAGAAGCTGATAAAGGACATTATTGTATCTAGCCTCCCGCCAGCATTTGACCCACTTCAGTTTGCCTGCCGACCAAATTGCTCTACAGAGGATGCTATTTCTTCTGTTCTCCATCTGAGTTTGAAGCACTTAGAGGAAAGAAATACTCATGTGTGTTTGTTGTTTGTCGACTTCAGTTCGGCATTTAACACAATCATTCCCCAGCATCTAGTAGACAAACTGGGCCTTTTAGGCTTAAACACTCCTTTGTGCAACTGGATTCTTGATTTTCTTACCAACAGGCCCCAATATGTGCAAGTTGGAACAAATACCTCTAATATCATTTTCTTGAGCACAGGTTCTCCTCAGGACTGCGTCTTAGGTCCGCTGCTGTTGACCCATGACTGCTGTGCTAGGTTTGCCACCAACCATATTGTGAAGTTCGCAGATGATACAACAGTAGTGGGCCTTATTCAGCATGATAAGGTGGAAGCTCACCGCAAGGAGGTTGAGGGTTTGGTGAACTGGTGTAAGGAAAATAGCCTAGTTTTAAATACCGGAAAAACCAGAGAGATCATTGTCGATTTCAGAAAAGGCAGACACAGCCACACTTTTCTGTGCATTAATGATTTACCTATGGAGATGGTTACCAGCATCAAATTCCTGGGTGTGCAGCTAACAAGCAGGCTGGCTTGGTTACTCAACAGTGAGAAACTGGTGAAGCGGGCACAGCAGCGCCTGCATTTTCTGCGTCACATGAGAAAAGCACATCTTCCTTCACCTGCCCTGACCACTTTCTACAGGGGGACGATCGAGAGCATCCTGTCATACAGTATCACAGTCTGGTTTGGAAGCATCACTGCTTCAGACAGGAGGGCGGTGCAGAGGGTGGTGAGAATGGCTGAAAAGATCATTGGCAGTTCCCTCCCTCCCATCCAGGACATAGGACAGAAGCATTGCTTGAGCAGGGTCCGTAAGATTATCTGGGACACTACACATCCTCTTCACAACCTGTTTTCCTTATTACCTTCTGGGAGGAGGCTTTGTGGTATCCATAGCAGAACATCCAGATTCACCCATAGTTTCATTCCATACAGCATTAACCTTGTGATCTCTCAAGCTTCCTCCTTCCATTATATATTCAAGATGGACAGTATTTAATATTTATTTGTTATGTATATGTAGGGGTGTGGGTCTATACATATGTTATATATAGTATGTTTAGGTGTGTGTCATGTATGTGTTTCACTTTGAGAGCAGGCAACTAAATTTCATTTTTAATGTGTGCTGTTGTGCCCACAGTAAAAAAAATGACAATAAAGATTATCTTATATCTTATCTTATCTTATCTTATCTTATCTTATCTTATCTTATCTTATCTTATCTTATCTTATCTTATCTTATCTTATCTTATCTTACCTTACCTTACCTTACCTTACCTTACCTTATCATCATCATCTCATCTCATCTCATCTTTTTAAAATGACAGAAGAAATTTGCATACAGGATATGTGGAGAGAAATAAATCCAAAAAATCCCAGTATACATTTTATTTGAATAGAATCATGGTCTAGAATTGATATGATATGGATGTCTCCTGAATTAAGAACAAATATACATGAGATTGAGATAGAAGCTAATATATCGGCTGATCATAATCCGATAAAGCTGACTTGGGGAGGAGTAAAGAAAAAACTAAGATGGACACTGAACCAATCTACTAAAAGAGAAAGAATTTATACAGGTAGCAGTAAAGGAAATGGAATTCTTCTCCACAGAAAATAAGAAAGAAGAGACATCACTTCAAAATGTGTGGGACACGGCCAAAGCATATTCCAGAGGACTATCCATAACCAAACTGGAGTTAGAATTACAAATAGATCCACAAAAGAAAGTTCTCAAAAAACAAATGGAGATAATAAAAAACAAATTAAACCTAGGCTTCCGGTTTCATCACGCAGCTGCCATGGATGGCTGGGAGATTTGCTCTCTCTCCCCCGTTCAGTTTTGCATTGCTGGGGGGCCCTGAAAAGGGCCAAAAATCACCCTGAAGAGGCGACCAGCAAGGAGAGGCTTTCACTGGATTGCAGGAGAGCAGCAACTCTCCTGTTAGACCTGGCAATCCCTCCAAACCGGCGGACGAAAGGACTGGCCATAGAAATATGGCTCATCCCTAGGCTGCTAACAGCCGAAGTCACATTAACATCTGGCAACTTCAAAGCAGCGTGGAAAGGATTGGGTGAGACCTGCCTCTCTTACATCCTAATTACTTAATTACCTGCATAAGCTGCTAAAGTACTTTCCCCCCTGTGGTGAGGGAAGGGGGATTTTAGCCCTCCCTCCAGAAACAGCAGCTATCAACCACTCAGGAGTTTAAAACATTGGAAAAATACTGGGATCCTAATTGGAATTCTATTTTCTAAAACTGGTGGATTATAAGACTTTTAACTTTCTACTCTCTATTTTTCTTTTTTCTTTTTCTTCTCTGATTTTTACTCTAACTACTATTGAAGATTTGGGTTCTTTTCCCCCCCCTTAAAATAGAGGGGGGAAAGAAAACTGAAAAGATCTCACTAACTCTGAGATGACATTTGCTGGCTAAATTTGAGATTGCAACCTGCTATTCTTTAAGAGAGACTTGTTGACAGCCTTGAAAATAGATAAGATATAAAGCAACCTTGAAGCACCATCTGCAAGAAACTCAGCTCAGCTCCTTACGTGGTGGACTTTCTGATTGTAAGGTTTTTTTTTTAGTTTAATACACTACAATGGAAGAAGAACAGGAATGGATTTTTTTCTACAGAGGAAGTACAGGAACAAATTCTTTATATGTTAAAAGCAATTATCCAAACTCTTCAAACTCAAACTATGACTTCAACCAAAGAATCATCTATACAGAATTCTATAGAGAAAGTGAAACAACAACCAAATGCTATCTCAGAAGACTTAGATACCCAACAAATACAGACAGTGGAAAACACAAAAAAGAAACTGATAATAGAGAACAAGGAAAGGACTTTTCTTATAAACCAGAAGGAATTTGAAGATAAAAAAGAAAAACAGATGAAAGAGAAGATAAATACCTCGGGCCAACTGCATCGAATTGGAAAAACAAAGAGATGACCTGCTAAATCAGCTAGCCCCCTTAAGAAAACAGCAACTGAATGTCCTTATCAATATCAAACAATAGTCACAATAATATAAGGAGATCTTTTTGATGATTTAAAAGCGAAGATATGAAAGATGATTTGGCAGAGGAAAAAAGCTAGAATAAGACTGAAAGGGTTTTGATTTATACATGAGATCCAAAATAAAATATATCTAAATGGATAGAATATGTTTTCTGAATATAAGATATTGTAATGATTTGAGATAAAAAAAATTGGTTTTATAAAATCTAGAAATATAAATAATGGAATAAGAATATTATATTGTTTTATTTTATTAGTTTGTTAAGATATATGGTAGAATTTATATATAAGGTCTGTATTTTAAATATTAGATTGTATGAGGAATTGTGATAAGGGAATTGTGCTTAATTAAAATTTGAAAAGAATAAATAAATATTAAACGTTAAATTAAAATATTAAGGGAAAATTAACCACCAGGTCACTGATTTGCTAAAAGTTTGAATGTTTACAGATAACTAAGATTTGAGTTTAAGATATTGTTATGAGTTGAGACACAGGTTAAGTAAAACTTAGAAGTATAAATACTAATAATTAAATTCGTATATTGGCTTGTGGTACAAATGCTGATGGTTTATTTTTTTAAAATTTTTACTTTTCTCTTTTTCTGGAAAGGAAGAAAGGAAGGAAGTAGAAGGAAGAAAAGAAAAAAATTATTAGCCCTAAATATGAGATAGGAGACTGAGAAATTGGGATCATTTAAAATCTGGAAATGATAAAGATTAAACGTTAAATTTAAATATCAATGGGAAATTAAAGTTAAGAAAAACTTATTAGGTTATTGTCTAAAAGATGGAATGTCAAATTAATTAAGATATGTATAGACTGAAGATTATTGATGAATACTAGAAAGGTATTTTTTGTTTGATTGATAGGATAAGAACTGTATTGATCTGAATATGACAGTAGATTTTATGGGGGAAAGAGAGGGAATTAGTTGTTGTAATACTTTGAGATTTGTACTGATGATATTTAAATGTAATGGATTTACTGTGCTCAACCGCCACGCTACTTTTCAAATATGTAAATGTAATATTGG
>NW_015387748.1:111828-115420 GCF_001527695.2 Protobothrops mucrosquamatus | reverse complement strand
CCAATATTACATTTACATATTTGAAAAGTAGCGTGGCGGTTGAGCACAGTAAATCCATTACATTTAAATATCATCAGTACAAATCTCAAAGTATTACAACAACTAATTCCCTCTCTTTCCCCCATAAAATCTACTGTCATATTCAGATCAATACAGTTCTTATCCTATCAATCAAACAAAAAATACCTTTCTAGTATTCTTCGCGTGCAAATGATGAAGACACATGGTGACAAGTAACAACACTTTATTCTCCTTCTCCAACTCCAAGCAAAGCAGCAAAAGGCACGCAGGCCTTTTATAGGGCTTGAAACCCAGACAGAGTGAACCAATAGGAATTCCTCTTCTTCGCGCCATGCGCATGCGCACAAGGCTGGTGCCACTCTGTCTGGTCCCAGGCAGCTTTTAGAATGCCCGGGACCATTTGCAACATTTCTGGGCCTGCTGAGTTTCCTCATCAGGCCCAGGACACAACACCCCTCCCCCCTGGATAGAACACACACAATTCCAATTTTCTTTACAATAATAATAAAAGAAAATAATATTCTGCTCATATACAAACACCCTTCTATAACTAATAGGGTTAGCTAACCAACCACTCTCTAATGTGGACTTCGCGTGTCTATCTTTTACCCAACATAGGTCCCATCTCCTCGACCTAGACCTGTAAGGTCCCTTGTACTGACAGGAACCTCACATAATTGCCTAGATGCTTAGGAGGGGCCTTAGCCCGTTGTGACCTATGCAAGGTTAGGAAGGGGGCCTGGCTTGTCAGCTCACCTGCTCGGCTAGGCAGACCAGGACTTGTACCTAAGGGCGCCTGGCCTACCGGCCCGTCTGGTGGGCTCACTAGACCAGGACTTTTATGCACAAGTTTTGCAGGTGACCCCTGGTGAGGCATGCTGGCAAAATTGCCAGAGCTCTTTCCAGGCTCCGTTAGGGCAGCTGAAATTCCCCAACCCTCTGAATTGGCTGAGGATTCCCCAACTACCATGGATGGCTCCAGGGAACTTAGTCCCTCGAGCCCGCGACCAGTCTCAGATGTGACCTGCATTGCAGGAGTGCCCCAATAGTTCCAGTCCCCTGTGGCCGAGGTGCCAGAGTCAGGAACCGCCTCTATGGCAAACCCTTCCTCAGGTGAATCCCTGTTTGGAGTTCTTGCGGATATGCATGACTCCCTGTTCGGCGCAATAGCTGAACTGTGAGGATGCCCTTGCTCCACCCCTGGGAAATCCCTAGCGTCCTGCGGTAATTCCCAGGAGCAATGAGGCACGGTCTCCAGATGTTGACCTGAAATGCGATCTGGCTCCTGGGCCCCCTCCCCCCCGAGAGCAGAGGCAGGGTGGAAACATCATGGGACAACCGCCAGTGCAGTTGATCGATGTGACGCCGCAGGACGCGGCCATCTCCCAAGGTCACTTCATATGATAGAGGTCCAGAGATCTTACAGATGACAGCAGGGACCCAGAGGTATCCAGGACCATAGTTCCTAGCTCAGACCGGATCGCCCACCTGAAGTCTCCTAGGTGCCTGCGGCTGTGACACCTGTGAAGCCACCCGGTCAGGATGCAGTCTATCCAATTTAGTAATGAGGCGGCGACCCCAGCGGAGTTCAGCTGGGCTCTTCCTGGTGGCAGTGCATGGTATGGTGCAGTGTGCAAGAAGGAAATCTGCTAACCTGTGATGCCAGCTGCCGTATGTTAGTCTTTTGAGTGCGTCTTTGGTGGTGCGCACCATTCTCTCCGCTTGCCCGTTGGTGGAAGGGTGAAAGGGAGCAGACGTTGCATGCTGGATCAGGTTGGCCTAAAGAAAAGCCTGGAACTCAGAAGATGTAAATTGAGAACCATTGTCAGATACAAGCACATATGGAAGGCCATGGGTTGCAAAGATTCCTCTTAACACCTGGATGGTCCTGGCAGTAGTAGTGGAGGAGACAGGTACAACCTCTAGCCACTTGGAGTGGCTATCCACAAGGATAAGAAAGAATTGCCTCTGAAAGGGCCCAGCATAATCTAAATGTACCCATGACCAAGGGGTGTGCGTCTCCTCCCACCTGTGTACTGGGGCCTGAGGCATCTCAGGCCGTGATTGTTGGCACACTTGGCAGCCGTGCACCTGAGATTCGATAGCCTTGTCAAGCCCAGGCCACCAAAGATGGCTGCGCGGAAGCGCTTTCATGCGCACAATTCCGGGATGACCCTCATGCAGTGAGGACAAGACCCTAGACCTCAGTGAGGCAGGAATAACTACTCTACTCCCCCGTAATAGGCACCCATTAAAGGTAGACAGTGCATTTCTCCTTTGCCAGAAACTTTGAAATGTCGCATCTGGACACGTGTCAGGCCATCCTGACAATACCCAGGTCAGCACGCGTGCAAGCGTGTGATCAGTGGCAGTCTCTGTAGCCATGTCCCTAGCATTGAGGGGAGATTCAGGCAACTCTTGAATTGAAGGAATATTAATGGCAGGAGCAGGGTCTGGCTCTACCTGTTTCAGAGGTAGTCTGCTTAGGCCATCTGCATGGCCCATCTTTTTACCAGGTTTGTGAACTAGAGTGTAGTCATATGCTGACAGGAAGATGGACCATCTCAGCATACGAGGAGAAATGATATGAGGTGTCTGTTTGTTGGTTGTAAACAACCCCAGCAGAGGCTTGTGGTCTGTATAGACTGTAAAGTGGCAGCCATATAAGAAATCATGGAATTTCTTAATGCCAGCCACTATTGCCAAGGCTTCTCTGTCAATCTGAGTGTAATTCCGCTCTGCAGATGACAGAGTCCTTGAATAATAGGCCACAGGGACCTATGTCCCATCAGCCTTCGGATGACTAAGTACTGCTCCCACCCCATAAGGAGATGCATCGCATGCAATGCAAACAGGCAGTTGCACGCAGGCCTTTTATAGGGCTTGAAACCCGGACAGAGTGAACCAATAGGAATTCCTCTTCTTCGTGCCATGCGCATGAGCACAAGGCTGGCGCCGCTCTGTCTGGTCCCGGGCAGCTTTTAGAATGCCCGGGACCATTTGCAACATTTCTGGGCCTGCTGAGTTTCCTCATCAGGCCCAGGACACAACACAAAGAGTTGACTGGTTGCCCAGAAAGCAATGTAAAATAGTATTATTAAGTGAACAAGACTACAGTTATAAAGAAATTAGAAGAAAAATTGGTGGAAACTTAACCAAAGGTGGCATTTCTAATGTACACTTTTCCCAAAAGGTTTCCACAACTTTGGCCACTACTGTATGAGGGGGGAATTAAACAATGAAAGCACAGTATCTTGAATTTTACAGGTTGTTGGAAAAGTACTCATTCATTTTGCCAGATGCTGAAAATAACAGAAATCTGAAGCAGAATGCCTGTACTAGCAGATGCAACTGATATAAAATCTGGACGAAGAATGGTCAATAAAGCATTCTTGGTTGTCTATTTTATCTTTCCTAATAAGCTGTAACCAACTTCCTCACTTAACTTTGCAAAACCTGTGGGTTCCACACCATTCCACATACCTGCAAGAAAGCAGCTGCAATCCGAGTACTCTAACTCAGGGCTTTTCCAGTCGCCTAGCAAGGTTTCAAAAACTTGATGACCCCCCCC
>NW_015387748.1:93822-111790 GCF_001527695.2 Protobothrops mucrosquamatus | reverse complement strand
CCCCCCTCCCCTCCTTCCTTGCCTGTCACCCTTTCTCATTCCCATCTCCTTCCTTCTCCCTCCCTCCCCTCCTTCCTTCCTTTCTCTCTCTCTCTTTCTCCAAAATGCAAACACATGCACATCCTCCTCCCCCTACCTACAGTGAGCTTCTGCAAAGCGCAAATGGGCACTACATTTCCCCTGCCTCCTCCAAAGTGCAAACGTGCACGCGTTCTCCTCCCCCTGCCTACAGGGAGCTTCTGCAAAGCACAAATGGGCGATACATTCCCCCTGCCTCCTCCAAAGTGCAAACATGTGTGCATTCTCCTCCCCCTGCCTACAGCGAGCTTCTACAAAGTGCAAATGGGCGATACATTCCCCCTGCCTCCTCCAAAGTGTAAACACGCATTCTCCCCCCCCCGCAAGCTTCTGCAAAGCGCAAATGGACTCCATTTTGCAAGCCAAGTTACGACAAGAAAGGGGATGGGCACAAACCTATGTTTTTGAATGGCAAATCCGCGTGAAGGCACCTCCCTGCTAAGTGTGATCCATAAGGTAGCGTGGGAGGCTCAGAGAAAAAGCGCAGGAAAACTCATTCTAGAAGGCAAAACCTTCTCAGCTCCCCCCAACCTTTGGTCTCCAGCTGGTCCTCGAACGAAAGGCAGCCCAACTCGTTCGCCCCTCCAAACAGTTTGCCTTCCCAACACAAACATTCAAAGGGGTGTCTGCTTACACTGTGTGCCTAGCAAGGTGTCCCAAACTAGCCCTGCAACTAGTTAACTCGGGAAAGTTTCTCTGAAGAGCAAATCCCAAAGACTCTTCTTCAGTAGTTGGTAGAAGAGGCCGAACTGGTTTTGCAAATTCGAGCTACAGCTTTTCCATCACACGCCACATCCACACAGCCCGAGAGAGAGTCTCTCCTAAGTGGTGAACGACTTCGGAGGTGGGTGGAAAAAAACCTCCAGAAAGGAGTAGCCGCCTTTTCGCGAAACAAACTTGCTGTGGCGCATTTGCTTCTCCCTCCTGCCTTCCGCCAAGTTGGAACTTTTTCTTTCTTTTTTTCCCTTTAGAGGCGCAGATTTTCCCCTCCCATTAAGGCGCATGTGTAAGGAATAAAATTTTAGAATATGAGTGAAGCTAAGTGACACATAAGCTATAAGATTTCCACACATAAGCTATAGGATTTCCACACGTAAGCTATAGGATTTCCTGGTTCGTGTTAAAGTACATATAAGGGAATAAGTGAAGCAAAATAAAACGTTTAGTAGGGGCAGGGATAATGTATTTTGTTTAAGCGATCCTGATAAGATTGTAACCTCTAAAGCCCAGCCAATGAGGCCATAGGGGAGGGACCAAGGCGTCGCGATAGAATGTATAAAATGTGTGTTTTTACTGTGAAAAAGTGTGGCTCAAATATTGATTTGGAGTCCACCACGCTTTGCAAACCGTTGTATCCAATAAATCTCTATTTAGTTTCAACTTGCTATATTGTATGATTTAGCGGGCTAGAATTTCTACCAACAGTTCTGGCGCCCAACATGGGGCTCGACCAGGATCGTTCGTCTGCACTGGATCCGGAAGGTGACGTGGACGGCATGCCCTGTCAATTTCGACAGTCTATCTCATCTTGTTGGTAAAGGAGCGGCAGCGCTTTCCTCAGTGAACCCATAGAGTTGATATTAGACAGAGATACGACTTGAACTGGTGTGTTGCTGGCTTCCGGGGACTGGGCAACTCCATGCACGGACCTAGGTGAATGTTCTGGGGTGGCCAGTATACACTGCTTAGGTGGTCGGTGGGAAGACTGGGTAGACCTGTGTGAATTTGAGACAGATTGAGAGTGTGTGAGATGTCCCAAGTATCCGCTTAGCGGATAGCAAGACGAAGCGGAAGTGGACCTCTGATAACTCTAGATTCACGCAAGTGCATATCTAGGGGGATCAGGAGGAAGTGAATTAAGGAATATACGTGAAGTCTCAATTAGAATACACAGGGCGGTAAACCAGTATGGGCAAAAAAGTGAGTACTCCAGAAAAGAAGTGTTTTAGAAAAGTAAGGAAGAACCCTAAACTAAGTATAGATAAAGAAAGTCCATTAGGGATTTTATTGAGTAATTGGGGAAAACCTCCGTATAATGAAATAATTAGTAAACTAGACATAACCAAGGAAGATATGGTTAATTTGTGTTGTTTTGTCTGGTGGGAAGATGAAAAAGTAGAGTGGCCTAGATTAGGAACAAATGACTATTTTGATTGTCAGAATTTATATGAGTATGTATCAAGGAAAACATGTAGATCATTAGTCAATGAGTTAGACTATGCTTTCATTTGGAACCCAGATAAATGGCTCACCTTGACTATGAGTGGCCCTAGCCCTCATAAAATAACCTCAATATATTTACAAGAGGAAAAGAAAAATGAAATAGAGGAAGAGCAGGATGATGAAAAATCCATGAAATATTTACCCCCACCCTATAATCCTAATCCACCCCAACCAACAAATGTACAGATACCTATTCCACCACCCCTACCAGCTCCTGTAACACAATCCCAGGGAGCTGTGGGAGGTGGACCATATAAGGGATTAGTGAAAGAATTAGAACAATTGAAGAAAGATATAAAGAATTTTCCTTTTAAGGATAAACCAATGCAGGCTTTTCCTTTAAGGGAGGTATCCAATGGAGTAGATGGCCAAGGACAGGCTCGTATCAGTTTTGTACATGAACCTTTAAAGGCATCCAAATTACGTGTCTTTAAGAAAGAAATGAAAAGCATGATAGAGGATCCAATAGGGGCAGCAGAGCAATTAGATTTGTTGTTAGGAGCAAATATATATACATGGGATGAATTAGGAGTGATACAGAGCACGTTATTACGGCAGAGGAGAGACAGTTAATTCAAAGAGCAGCTCATTTGGTCTGGACTAGGGAACATAATCCCCAAGCACAGGGGGCAATTTTGGCAGATGTAAAGTTTCCTTTAGTAAGACCTAATTGGGATAATAATAATGCTGCAGATAAACAAAACATGGAAGATATGAGGGTTTTATTGATAAGAGGAATAAAAGAAGCTGTTCCAAAAGCACAGAACATGAGTAAAGCTTTAATGATAGAACAAGAAAAATAAGAATCTCCAGCTACATTCCTCCAAAGACTGAAGGACGGAATGAGGAAGTATTCTGGGACTGATCCGGATGACTCAGCGAATACTCCTCTGGTTAAAATACAATTTGTGATAAAATCCTGGCTGGATATAAGTAAAAAACTACAAAAGTTGGAGGGATGGACAGAGAAATGTATAGATGATTTGTTGAAGGAGGCACAAAAGGTATATGTACAAAGGGATGTAGAGAAATTTAGACAACAGAATAAAATGATGGTTGCCACAATAAACCAAGTAATAAAACAAAAAGAGGGAGAAAAGAAGGAAAGTTGGAACCCATGTAAAACTGAGTCAGGAGAAAATAGGTGGACCCCGGAAGCTAGGAAAATGTATAGAGGACATGTGAAAAGAGGAAGTTATGGAAGAGGACGTGGCAACTTTAAAAGAGGAAGTGACTATAACCAAGAAAGAACTTGTTTTCAATGTGGCATGAGAGGCCATTTCAAAAAGGATTGTCCCCGTCTCAAGAAAGAACATCAAATTTACAAACTGACAGAGGAGAAGGAAGAGCATTTGTATTAGGGGCATCAGGGGCCCAATCTATAACCCCACTGGGAGCCCTTGATAAACTTAAGGGTGGGGCCACACAAAGAAGAAATGATATTTTTAGTAGACACTGGAGCAGCTCGCACCTCTGTGTCTGTTTTATGTCCTGGATTACAGTTAAATGATAACAGTATAAAGGTGTCAGGAGTAAAGGGAGAGAGTTTTAAAGTACAAGAGATAAAAGAGGTAGAAATAACTAACCAAAAAGGAGAAAACATTTTAGTTCAGCCACTATATATGTACCAGAGGCAGGAATAAATTTATTAGGAAGGGATGCTTTAGCTTTATTTGGAATGACCATACAATTCAATTCTAGTGAAATAAAAATTAGAAAATTGACAAAGAAGATGAAAAAGATATTAATGAGGAAGTCTGGGTAAAAGAAGAGAATAGGGGAGGATTACAAATACCCCCTTTAAAAATTGAATTAAAACACCCAGAAGAAATAATAAAGCAAAAACAATATCCTTTGTCAATGGAAGGTCGAAGAGGACTTCAGCCTGTAATAGATACTTTGGTGAAAGATGGATTGTTGGAATCTACTATGTCCCCATATAATACACCTGTATTACCGGTAAAGAAACCTGATGGCTCTTATCGCCTGATTCAGGATTTAAGATTATTGAACAAAATAGTTAAAACTAGACATCACGTGGTTCCAAATCCTTATACTATGATGGGACATATACCAGTTGAACACCAGTGGTTTAGTGTAATAGACTTGAAGGATGCATTCTGGGCTTGCCCCTTAGCAGAAGAATCAAGAGCTCTATTTGCCTTTGAGTGGGAGCATCCAGAAACAGGAAGAAAGCAACAATATCAATGGATGGTGTTACCACAAGGATTCACTGAATCCCCAAATTTGTTTGGACAAGTATTAGAACAGGTCTTAGAAAAATTTAGTCTATTACCAGACACATATATGATACAACATGTGGATGACTTGTTAATTTCAGGAAAGAAACAAAACCAAGTTAAGAATGTGACTGACCTGTTACTAAACTTTTTAGGGCAACAAGGATTGAGAGTATCGAAGAAAAAATTACAATGTGTGGAAAAAGAAGTGAAATACTTAGGACATTTGATTAGTAAAGGAAGTAGAAAAATTACTGAAGATAGAATAAGTGGTATAGTTCAACAAACATTACCCAAAACAAAAAAAGATTTAAGAAAGTTTTTGGGGCTAGTGGGATATTGTAGATTATGGAAAGATAACTATGCTGGGATGACAAAAAATTTATATGCTAAACTAACAGAAGATGAACCATGGATTTTAGTGTGGGAACCTAAAGAGAAAGAAGATTGGAAAAAGCTAAGAACGACATTGGTAAAAGCTCCAGTATTAAGTTTACCAAATTTAGATAAACCATTTCATTTGTTTGTGAATGCTGAAAGCGGAGTTGCCTTTGGAGTTTTGACCCAGAGTTGGGCAGGGCAACATAAACCAGTGGCATTTTTATAAAAAATAAGGGACCCCATAATACAGGGGTGGCCAATCTGCATTCAAGCTATTGCCGCCACTGCACTGTTAGTCCAGGAAAGTAGAAAATTAACCTTTGGGGGTGCACTAGTAGTAAGTACCTCGCATCAAGTAAGATCAATTTTACAACAAAAAGCCAGTAGACGGCTAACTGATTCAAGGATCTTAAAATATGAAGCTATTCTGTTGGAACAAAGTGACTTAATATTGACCACCGATCATAATACTAATCCTGCTCAATTTTTGTCCAACTTACCCTTGGAAAAGGAGATGGAACCAGAACACATTTGCTCAGAAGTAATAGATTTACAAACAAAGATTAGGCCTGATTTTCAAGAAGCCCCATTGAATAATGCTAAGGAACTTTTTATCAATGGATCCTCTAGAGTAGAGGCGGGGTGCAGGAAAAATGGCTATGCTATCATAGATGGGAATAGTAAAAGTTTAATGCAATCTGACAGTCTCCTGACAAATTGGTCAGCTCAAACTTGTGAACTGTATGCTTTAAATCAAGCCCTTGCTTTATTAGAAGGGACAGTAGGAAATGTATATACTGATTCTAAATATGCTTTTGGAGAAGTACATACATTTGGGAAAATTTGGCAAGACAGAGGACTGATTAACAGTAAGGGAAAGGAATTAGCTCATGAACATTTGATTATTGAAATTTTAAAATTTTTACAAAAACCCAAAAGAATAGTTGTGATACATGTAAATGCACATTAAAAAGGAAATTCATTTGAAATAATTGGGAATCAACTTGCGGACGAAGAAGCAAAGAAGGCTGCAAACATAACAAAATGTTATGTATTAAATCCCAGAGATCAAAATCAATATACTGTTACCATTGTTTAATGAAAAGGAATTGATAAAGATTCAACAAGTGGGAGGACAAAGGGGAGAAAAAGGTGAATGGTACTTACCAGATGGTAGACAAATTATCAACAAGGAAATTGCGAGGGAACTGTTGTGCCATTTACATGAAGGAAGTCATTGGGGAACACAAGCTTTAGTAGACACAATTTTGAAAGTTTATGCTTGTTTTGGTATTTATACTATTGCCACCCAAATCACTGAAGGATGTTTAATTTGTAAAAAGGTGAATAAACAAGCGCTGAGAAAACAGCCTATAGGAGGGAGACCACCACCATTGCGTCCATTTCAATGTATACAGGTAGATTATACTGAACTACCTAACATAGGACGCTATAAGTACTTGCTAGTAATAAAGTAATAAGACATTATGTACATAAACTGTCGCAGTATCTTGATCATTGCAGGAAACAAGGCTTGTTGATCCAAACACCCCCTTTGGAATTTCCTGTCCACAATTTTGAGGTGGGACAGTGGATCTTGATCCGAACGTGGAAGGAGGAGAAACTGCAACCTAAGTGGGAAGGACCATTCCAGGTGTTGCTGACCTCTGAAACTGCAGTTCGGATGAAAGAAAAAGGGTGGACTCATTATACACGAGTAAAGGGACCAGTAGCTGAACCAAAAGGACAGTGGACCTGTGTTCCGGGTGATGACTCGTTTACATTGACACTTCGTAAAATTCCTGTTTAAATGTGTTGGTACTGTGACCGTAAATGCCATGTTGATTGTTGTTCTTGTTTCCATTATATTGACTCTGTAAGATGTACTGGATGTGAAGAACATTTTGGACCATGTGATATAGTACTCATTGAAAAGAAATTGAAACCTTTTGAGGAATATACTGAGATATTGACCGGAGTGATAAGATATACTTTAAAAGATACTCCTTCAATTCAACTAGTCCAGGAAGAACAACGAGAAGCCTTTAGAAAATATCACAGTTTAGATATAGAGGAAGAGTGATTAAAATGCAAATCCTTAGTGTTGTATACTTGTCCATGGTTATCTATCTCTTCCTCTCTAGAGAACGATATAGGAGAGCAACAAAAACAGAAGGATGTGAAGCTTGCATTACGGGAACACAGTAATTAAAACCTTGGTATATCATACCCAAGCACCTAAGGGATGTATATTTTAATCTACGTGTCAATTAAATAAAACACAATATTCAGTTTGTAAGGGAGAAGACAAAAAGATACAATGTTGCAATCCATCAATGCCAACATATTTGAATTTCAGTATATATGTGGGTTTAGCTAAAGTAGGAGTGAGACAGAGCCCTGAAGGTGAAGGAAGATTAATATATGTTAATTCTACTAAAATATTAGAAAAGGGGACAGAAAAGGCTTTAATACAATTTGATGCATGTACAATATTAAGTTTATCTCCCCTCACCACAAAGTGTGGGGACTCTAGTTGGATCTCAGCATATAAACAAAATCATAAATATATATGTTCCACTAATTTGAACTTTGCAAATGGGAACTCCAATCAATGGTTACCTTGTGTGGGATCTATTAAATGTTCAGGGAGAAACTGGATTTCCGGTGATGCACTGACCAGACGCTGGGGAATGATTCTCTATCCCCCAGGTCCGAATTTCCTTCGCTGGTGAGCCCATTTGGGCTAAAAGCCACCCTGGAGGGGTGACTGCTGAAGGGCGAACCTTTGGGGAAAAGGAGCCGGCAGTAGCCGGCTCTCTGAACCCAAAGTAGCCCCTGGAACCAGCAAAAGAAGGGCGGATCGCATTTATGCGAGTCGCCATTAGCAGCTGATCTCCGGAGACAGAAAATAACTGATTTTGAAAGCAAGCAGCCGGTCCAGGTGAGACAATACTTCTGCTCTTTGTGGAAAGGGGATTTTCTTTTGAGATAAATAACCTGTCTTTGATAAAGCTGTAAGCTTGAAGGGAGGAAGGAGGAGGGCTTTTTATTCCCCCCCCTCCCGCACAGGTGGCGGTATAAGTGACTCCATTACTAAGAAGGAAATCTAACTGGGACTATTTTAAAGTTTCTTTTTTATCAGAGAAATTCAAAAAATAAAGGATACTATATTTGAGAGAGCCATCCTAACTGTTTTCTCTTTTTAAAACTTTGAAACTGTGGCTCCATTCTGAATAAATTTTGAAAGAGACGGCATTTTTCTGGCGGCCACATTTTAGAATTTTTTTCTCTTCTCTTTGTTCTCTGCTACTTCTGGGCTCAATGCCCAGACATTTGGCTGCATGCCCAGAAATTTTTATCTCTCTGTAAAAAGTTATAGAGAGGGACTGCTTAGCTTCCTATCTGACCTTCTGGTTAGCCGTATATCTTCTAAAGCAAGGAAACTTACAAAAGAAGAAGGGAATTTCTTTTTTATGGATCCCTTTTCTTTTCTGGATGTGGATAAAATATAATTGGACTATAATTTGGATATAAGCTCTTTTCCTTGGCAGTTTTTATCCCTTTCTTTTTTTCCCTTTGGCTTTGTTTTTGGGGTCTCCCCTCTTTTTTTTCTCTTTTCCATGAGGGTCTGATTTCTTTTTTTTTTGTTTTGTCCTTTGGAGATAAGCATATTACCACTCTTTTTTGTTTTTGAGATTTTTTTGTTTTTGTTCTTGCTGCTGTTGCTGTTTACTTTTTCTTTTTTTTCTACTCTTTTTATTCCTGCTCCTGTTTTGGATGGTTATGGGAGTTATTTTTTTCTTCTTCTTCTATTTTCACTCCCCTAAAGGAAGTGTCTTATTTTCTTTAATTTTTTTTTAAACTACGCTTGGCCTTGTCTCCTGGTAATAGGAGGGCACTGGATTACAATTGGCTATCGGGCCACCTGGTGGATTATAACTAGCCATTGGGCTGCCTGAGGGATTACAATTAACTACAACAACTAGAAGATGAGTGCCTCAAATTTAGCCAAGGGGGTGAGGAAGGGCTCCTCAGCCCCCGCTTCAACCTCGGTGAGTCCAGCCCCTCAGAAATCAATTACCACTTTTTTACAACAAGAATCCCAGCAAAAAGATACGCAAGCGATACTTCAAGCAATTTCAGCTAAAACTAAAAATATTGATGATTTGAAAATGGAAATAAAAAAAGATTTGGAAAAAAAATATGAAGAGTTCAAAAATGATCTCCTTAAAATGGATCAAAAAATGGAAACCTTTCAACAGGCAATGGCAGATACCCAACAGAGAATGCAAAAAATAGAAGATAAATCAGTGATGGTTGATCAGAAAATTGAAGCTTTGCAAGAGGAAAATCAGAGATTGGCGCAAGCTAATGCGGAACTGGAAAATAGCATGGCTGTTATGGAGATGGAGACTGCATCACATGTTTTAAGATTTCAAAACATAGAAGAGAAAGATGAGAACCTGTTAGAGCTGATGAGCGAGCTATTAGCGGAATTGCTTGGAATGGAAATGGATCAAATGAAACGAGAAATAGATCAGGTTTTTAGAATCAATTCAAGCTATGCAAGAAGAAATAGAGTTCCCAGAGAGGTCCATGTAAGATTTCTTAAAAGATTTACACGTGACGAGACCTTGAGAGTAATAAGAGACCAACCACTGAAGTATAAAGATAAAGAACTTGTAGTTCTTAAACAGATTCCCAGAAGAATAAGAGAAGCTCGAAGAGAATATCAATTTTTAACGAGGAAACTTTTTAATAAGGGAGTGAATTTTAGATGGCTGGTCCCAGAAGGCTTATTAATTTTCTGGCATTCGAAAAGATATAGATTGGATACTCCAATAGAAGCAGAGGAATTCTATAATAATCACAGAGACTTTTTAGAAAAAGGTGATTCTGAATCCAAGCAACCAGAGGAAATGATGGGTGCTGGAGCACCGAAACAAACCAAGGAGGGAGAAACAAAAAAGACTCAATCTGAGGAAGATGTAAGACCAAAAGACCAGAGGCAGATAAGCTCTCCTAGAAGACTGAGGTCTAGATATAATTGAAACTATGGAGGAGATTGGAATTTTTTCAATAAATATAAATGGGCTTAGCTCCCCATCAAAAAGGAGTAAAATATTTAGTAGATTACAAAAGTTGAAAATGGATATAATTTCCCTTCAAGAGACACATATTAAAAGACAACATTCTAGAATTTTAGAGCAACCAAAGATAGGTAAACTTTATTTTTCTTTGGCACTGCAAAAGAAAAGAGGGATTGCTTTTTACATAAAAGAAAAGATGAACCCAAAACAAATCTACGCTGATGAAGAAGGGAGAATATTAATGGTGAAAATTACATGGAACCAAAAACAAATTTTGATGATTGCGATATATGCTCCTAATCAGAAGCAAGACCATTTTTTTCAGCAACTATATGATAAACTGGCAGAGTTAAACTACCAAAATCTCTGCATACTTGGTGATTTTAATGTAATAGTTGATGCAACATGGGACTATAAAAGCCACAAACAAGGAAAAAAGGGAGGAAATACCTTACCTAAGTCTTTTTTAAAGATGAAAGATAAATTGTGTATACAAGATATATGGAAAGAAATGAATCCAGAGAAAGCACAATATACATTTTACTCAAATAGGCACAAATCGTGGTCAAGAATTGATATGATATGGACTTCACAAGACTTAAAAACTATGATACAGGAGGTTGAAATTGAACCTAACATCTGGGCTGATCATAATCCACTTAAAATGACTTTGAAAGGAGCTAGGAAAAAACCAAGATATTCATTGAAGAAATCTATATTGAAAGAAAAAGATTTTTTACGATTTGCAATGAAAGAAATGGAATTCTTTTTTAAAATAAATAAGAAAGAAAAAACCTCTATTCAAAATGTATGGGACACTGCGAAAGCTTATTTTAGAGGTTTGGCTATAACTTATCTTGCCAAAAAGAATAAAGAAAAGAGACAAACACTGTTTAAGCTGAAAGAACAATTTAGTAATTTAGAAGTTGAATTACAAAATGATCCACAAAATAAGAAGTTGAAAACACAAATGGATTTAATAAAACATAAATTAAATTTATTGGAGATGGAGACAAGGGCACAACAGATTAAATGATCCAAACAGAATTTTTTTGAAAATGCCAATAAACCAGAAAGATGGCTTGCATACAGATTGAAAAAAGAAAGAGAAAAAAGATTGATAAGTAAACTACAAGATTTAAAAGGCGAAATACATTGCCATAATGACGCATTGAAAAAAAATCGCCAAGGCTTACTATGAGACACTTTACAAGGTGGAGGTGGTTTCTAAAGAGGTAATACAGGAGTATTTAAAAAAAGCGAACCTTCCAAAGATATCAGAGAAAATGCAATATATGTTAAATGAGAAGATAACAATGATAGAAATTACAGAAGCTATAAAAAGGCAAAAGAAGGATAAAACTCCGGGACCCGATGGCCTCCCAGCAGAATTTTATGTAGCTTTACAAGATATAGTAAGCCCGATATTGAAAGATCTCTGTAATGAAACTCTCTCGGCGACAAAAATACCAAATTCCTGGACAGAAGCCAATATTTCTCTTATACCTAAAGACGATACTGACCTTACACGAATTAAAAACTATAGACCAATATCATTATTAAATGTGGATTATAAAATATTCACAGCAATTATAGCGGAAAGAATGAAGAAAGTTTTGAACGAATTTATTCATTCAGACCAAAATGGCTTTTTGCCTAAAAGACAGATAAAGAATAATTTAAGGATTATTTTGAATGTGTTGGAATATTATGAAAAGTATCCGGGGAAACAGATGGCACTTATATTCTTGGATGCACAAAAAGCTTTTGATAATCTCAATTGGCAATTTATGTTCCAGCAATTGAGAGAGATGGACTTTGGTGGAAATTTTATAAACGCAATCCAAGCAATTTATAACAATCAGCAAGGATACTTTTAAATGGAGATCATACAGGCAGTTTTGATATTAAAAGAGGCACAAGACAGAGATGCCCTCTATCTCCCTTGTTATTTATTTTTACATTGGAAGTGCTGGCTAGGAATATTAGACAAGATTCGGAGATTAAAGGATTGGAGATAAAAGATCAGAAATATAAACTACAGGCCTTTGCAGACGATTTGGTTTTTATCTTAGAAGAGCCATTGGAAACAGCCACCAAACTTTTGCAGAAAATAGAGAAATTTGGAGAAGTGGCTGTATACTGTTTCTAGACAGGAAAACATGCTTCTATTCCCAGTCTTTAACAGATAGATAACTCAGAAGAACACACAGGTTTATTGCTTTTATTCTGGGGATCCTAGACAAACTTACAGTTTGCAGAGGTGCGTCCAAGAATAGGTAGTAGCAATCTGGTTGTTCCACAGGTAAATTGATATTAGATTTTCCTTCTTCTCCCAAGCGTCACATGGTGGGGTAATTGGGAAGTCTGCAGCCGTGTGGCTGCATGCGATGGTCAGAGAACAAAGCCTGCCCTCAGGCTAATGTCCAGGGATGCCTTTGAAGCTCCGCCCCCTGACCCTTGCTCCCTCCCCTTGCCCTGTTACGTAGGCATACATAGAGTTATATAAGATAATGCATAGAGAAATACAAGAGAAATGGATCTATGATCCAGAACACTCCCCGCTTGGAAATTAATATTTCCACTACTTACTAACTGAATATGAAAAAGGAAAAAAAAATATAGCATTAAGTATACAGTACTCAATGTTGACTAACTTGTGACTACATAGGTAAAAAACTTGGTATCAAAACATGCATAACTATAGGTAAATATAAAGCATGCACAATTATGCAAAAAATAAGCAAGTGTTACATCAAACAATGCATAAACACAATACATCATTTGAGGTTTCATCTTCTGGTTCAGTCTTCATCAGCTACGGTGCCAAATCGGAGATCAGCCTGGTACAAGTGTCTTTGAGTCACGACTTGACTCACGTGGCTTCACGATCTGAAAGTCAGCTTGGCAAAGTAGTTCATCAGCTGGGTGGGCCCGGTGTGCAAGTCCCATGGGCCAATAGTTCTGGTATGCGTTCTTGTCTCTAAGGGAGACAAGGTTGTTTTCCTGTAAAGGAAACTGGAACCAAATCTGGAACAGAAAAGGTGGAAACCAAAGCTTCTCAGGAACAAAGGGAACTGGATTCACAGGATACTCAGGAACTGAAGAACCTGGAAAAACAAGAACAGCTGGGTCCGGAAACACAGGAACATCTGGAAACTCAGGAACATCTGGAAACACAGGAACAGCTGGGTCTGGAAACACAGGAACAGCTGGGACTTCGAGGTTCAATTTTCCAAGTCCGTCTTCTTTAGTAGAAGGACTAGGTCGGTTATTGGTCGGGTGTAGAGCTTTTTGGCAAGAGACGCGGGGTCTCTATCNGCACAAGTCCCATGGGCCAATGGTTTCTCTGGACATCTTTGTCTTTTAGCAAGACTAGATCGCCTTCTTGTAGGTTGGGTTCTTTGAATTTCCACTTGCGCCGTTCCTGGAGGGTAGATAAATACTCATGTCTCCATCGCTTCCAGAAGGTGTTGGCCAATAGCTGAACTTGTTTCCATTGTCGGGCATACAAGTCATTGATGGTGAAATTTCCCGCTGGTGGTGGCCAATCATCTGTCTTTTGAGTTAATAAGGTAGCTGGGGTGAGTATGGTGGGATTCTCCGCGTCCGAAGATACTGGAACCAACGGTCGAGCGTTGATGATGGCTGCAACTTCCGCCATTAGGGTAGTGAGAATTTCGTGCGTACGTTTTGGTGTCTCAGTCAACATAGAGTCCAGGAGTTTGCGGGCGATACCGATCATGCGTTCCCACGCACCTCCCATGTGAGATGCATGGGGGGGATTGAAAACCCAGACGCAATTGTGGGCTAGTAGGTACCTGCCAATGTGTGAGTCGGGACGAATGCCTTCATCGATTTGCAATTCTTTGCAGGCCCCTACAAAATTAGTGCCGTGATCAGACCTAAACACTTTGACTGGGCCCCTGTGAGCTTGGAATCTCCTCAGTGCGTTGATGAAAGAAGAAGAATCCATGGCTTCAATGACTTCTATGTGGACCGCCCTGATGCTGAGACATGTGAAGAGTACAGCCCAACGTTTGTTGTTGGCGTGTCCGCCTCTGGTTCGACGAGCCGATACGACCCAAGGTCCGAATAAGTCTAAACCCACGTTGGTGAAAGGTGGGGCAGGTATCAGTCGCTCGGCTGGTAGGTCAGCCATCAATTGGTGTTGTGTCGCCCCTCTTTGCTTACGGCAACGTAGACATTTGTGCAGGATGGTGGCGATGCATCTTTTGGCGCCCACGATCCAGAATCCTGCCTCCCTGATGGCGCCTTCCGTAAAATGTCTGCCTTGATGCTGGACGGTGTCGTGGTGATGTTGGACCAACAGGTGTGTGACATGGTGGCTAGCTGGAAGGATGATAGGGTGTTTGAAGCCTGACTGTAGTTCGGCGTTGGCTAGACGCCCGCCTACTCGCAACAATGTATGACTGTCCAGGAATGGATTCAATTTCAGCAGCGAACTAACCTTTTGGAGGGGCCTATTTGCTGCCAGACATTCAAAGTCCAGTGGATATGAGTCCTGCTGCACGCTGCGAAGAATCCCTCTCTCGGCCTGGAGGCGACTTTCTGGGACGCTTATGTCGTGGTGCAGAAAACGGAGTATCCTCGCTACGCCTGCTACGAGAGGTCTCCACCTGGAGAAGCGTGTGAAGTGAGTGGAGTTCAGAGAATAACGGGAAGATGTCTTGACGTTTGCATAAAGACAAGTGAACCGAGCCGTCGACGTAGGCGAATTATTGGAGGCTTGGGGCCGCACGTCGTCGTCTTGAGCAGGTTCTAGCAGCTCATAGATCTCTAGTTCCTTCGACCTATGGTTGTCGGGGTGGGCCAAAAATTCAGGACCCGTTAACCAAACTGAATCTGCCAACTTCAAAGCGGGAATGGACCGCGTTGCCTGGTCAGCTGGGTTCTGATCCGTTGCTACATATTGCCACTGGCTAGGGTCTGATGATCTTCTAATCCGTTCAACCCTATTACTTACGTAGACATAAAATCGTCTGTTCTGATTGTGGATGTAGCCTAGCACTACCTTGCTGTCCGTGTAGAAGGTGGTGGATTGTAATTCGAGGTCTAATGCTTTTGTGATTAGTTCTGCTATCTCTATGGCTAGAACGGCACCGCAGAGTTCTAACCTGGGTATGGTGTGGTTCTGCGATGGGGTCAGTTTTGCTTTTCCCATAACAAAGCCAATGTTGCAGCTCTCCCCGCTGTAGACTTTTACGTAACCTACGGCTGCGATAGCCTGTACGGAGGCGTCTGAAAACATGTGCAGTTCCTTTCTGGTTGCTGCGGCCAAAGAGAAGGGAACATACGTGCGCTGAATGAAAATGCTTTGTAGGCAGCTGAGGGATTTGCACCACTTTTCCCATTCCTGTTTGTGTTCAGGTGGGAGCGGCGTGTCCCAATCAGTAGCGTTCTGGGAGAGAGAGCGCAGAAGAAGCTTACCTTGGACTGTGATAGGTGCGGCGAAGCCCAAAGGATCGAACAGACTATTTACTGTGGAAAGGACACCTCTTCTAGTGAAGGCGTTGTCTTTTGTTGGAGTTCTAAAGGTGAAAGCGTCCTTCTTCAGATCCCAACACAAGCCGAGACTACGTTGTAAGTGAGGATCGTCTGTGCCAAAGTCGAGGTCTTTCAGACCCTGTGCGTGGTCGTCGGGGTCAAAGGCCACTAACACTTGATCGCTGTTGGATGCTATTTTGTGTAGCCTAAGGTTAGCTGCTGCTAACATTCCGCGTGTCCTCTCTATTAAGTCTATGGCTTCGGCGTGGGTAGGCACTGATTTTAAGCCATCGTCGACATAAAAATCCCGTTCCACGAAGCGTCTGGCGTCGGAGCCGTAGGTCTCTTCACCTATGCGGGCGGTGTGTTGCAGGCCGTAATTGGCTATCGCGGGGGAAGAACCGTTGCCAAAAATGTGCACTCGCATCCTGTATTCAGTCACCTGTTGGGTGTGCTGGTCATCGCTAAACCATAGAAAACGTAGGTAGTTGCGGTGATCTTCCCTCACGTAAAATGAGTAAAACATTTGTTGTATGTCTGCAATAACGGCTACAGCTTCTTTCCTGAAACGGATGAGTACTCCTAACAGACTATTGGTGAGGTCGGGACCTGTAAGAAGGACTTTGTTCAGGGAGAGCCCTTGGTAATGCGCGCTGGCGTCAAAAACCACTCTGATCTTCCCTGGTTTATGAGGATGGTATACCCCAAAGAATGGAAGGTACCAGCACTCTTCTCCGTCTTGCAGTGGAGGTGCTAGTTCTGCATGTCCATTTTGTAGCATCTTGTCCATGAAGTCCACTAGGTGTGTCTTCATGTTTGGTTTCTTGAGCATGGTTCTTCGTAGGTTGTTGAGGCGAGAGAGAGCTTGGCCGTGATTGTTAGGTAGGCGCGGTCTACGTGAACGGAAGGGGAGGGGGGCTACCCAACTTCCGGTTTCATCCTGTAGCCATTTTTTATCCATGATATCCAGAAAGTCTTTGTCCTCTATGGACATTCCTATGTCGTTGTCATTGTTGCAGGTCTGGAACACCGACGCTCCCAAGATGGGCTTAGCAGGGGAGAGCCTGAGGTGTTCCTGACATGGTTCTAGGTGGGAGGGTCTTCCATTACTGAGGATGGAAGTCTTGAAGACGGTTGCTTGTGTTGGAACTTGCAGCTTATCGATACATGGTTCGCCTACGATGGACCATCCGAGTTCCATCTTGAGAGCTACTGGTGTGCCTGGCGGGCCTCTGATTCTCACCTCGTTGCCGACGCTTTCGTAGGAGTTCCGTCCCACTAATAGTAGAATTTCGGCGTCGTTGTCCAGTGGGGGGATAAGATCGGCAAGGTGAGCTAGGTGCGGAAAGTTTCTTGCCATCTCTGGCGTTGAAAGTTCAGCCCGGTCGAGTGGTAAGTTGTCCCATTCAAACACTGTTGGCAACAGAAAGTTAGAACTCCCGTCTATTGCTTCTATGCGCAGTCCGGACAGTGTTCTTCCTACCGTGCTACCAACGGATGTGAGAGTTGACACTTCGAACTCTACTAGTCCGGTTGGAAGGTCAAAGAGATCGAAAAAGGCAGACGTAGCTAACGTGCGGGAGCTGTGTACATCACACATCACGTACATCCTTACAGCCTCTCCCGGTTTTCCGTCTGGGTAGACTTTAGCAAGGAAGATGGGGGAGCATGAAGGAGGGTTCGGTGAGCTGCCGCAAATTTGTATGCAGTGCGCGTGGGCCTTTATTGGGGTGTTAGTGGAAATGCTTCGAGTGTTTGTCGTCGTGGCAGAGGTGGGAGTGGCTTGCCGTGACTCCTCAGAGAGCTTCTTATTTTCGAGATGTAAGGCTGCTGGGTGCTTGATACTGTCACACAGGTAGCATTTCACTCTAGCTGTGCAATCTTTGGCCATGTGCTCCATGGAGTCGCAGCATTTGAAACATATCCTATTTTCTTTGAGTAGGGTCTTTCTGTCATCTAGTGATTGTTTCCTAAAGTCTCTGCAATCATTTAGAGAGTGTGAGGACTTGTGGATTGGACAGGTCAAGCCTTTTTTTGGTGAGCGAGGGTTCGCATGAATGCTCTGTGATGATCGTTCGTCTGGGGGTTTCTTTGGGGGGGACGTGACGTCTGTTTTGAACACTGCATATGTAGGTCTGTCCTTCGTAGCGTGGAAGGGGCGCTTGTTGACATCGGAGTTGTGACTGGTTTGCTTCGGCGCTGTGGACTGAGCTTCTCTGATGGAGTGGTACAGGGGGTCGTTGTAGAAGTCAGCTCTGTTTTTGATAAAATCAGCGAGAACCGCGAAGGGGGGCATCTGGTTTTGGTTGTTTGCCCTGTAAGTTTGAGAGATCTCGATCCATCGTTCGGATATCAACCGTGGTAGTTTTTGGATGATAGGTTCTTGTGTTCTGAACAGGTCAAGGCAAACTAATCCCGGCAAGGTAGGATCCCGTTGTATGTTCG
>NW_015387748.1:72533-92641 GCF_001527695.2 Protobothrops mucrosquamatus | reverse complement strand
TGGGTTCAATGGGGCAGCAAGGATAGGAATGCCTCCTTGCGCTCCTGGCTGTGTGGCTATTGCTGTGGCTGGTGGACCTATCCGGTTGGTATCGAAGGTATGGGTCGGTGGGTTCAATGGGGCAGCAAGGATAGGAATGTCTCGTTGCGCTGCCCGCTGTGGAGCCGTTGCCGCTGCTGGTGGATCCACCCGATTGCCATCTTGCGCTCCCCGCTGTGCAGTCGTAGCCGTTGCTGGTGGTCCCATCTGGTTGCCATCAAGGGTGTGGTTTGATGGGGCAGCAACAGTGGGAAGATCTTGTGGCCTAGTTGTGGCGACATCAACCCTGTGGCTGACTGGCACATCTGGCTGCTGAGATTCTTCCGTTCGTCTACTCGGTCTAGGGGGGCTTGTGGCTGGCTGTGGTCTCACCTGTTCGCGTTGGAACGCACTTTGGTTTTCCACGTAGGCTTGCACGCGGCTATGAGGGCTTACTCTTCCTAGCCCTTCTAGCCCGTTCATAGATGTAGCGTTATCTAGCTCCCTCTGGAGAGCCGCTTGTACTGCAGCCGCCTCTTTTGCTTCCTGTTGGTGTTGGGTCATCTTGAAGATGGCTTGAGCATTTACCATGTCTTTCCTTTGCTGGTGCTGTGCCTCTTCCACACGACGGGCTGCTTCAGTCTCTTTCATGACCAGTTCCTCTCTTTGCTGCCGTTCTACTGCAGCTGTTTCTGCAGCAGCTTTAGCCCTTGCGGTATTGACTCGTGCTTGTGCCAGTTGGGCGGCAATGCTTTCTGCCCTTGAAGCCCGAGATGCTTGGCTCTGGCGGGAAGATGATTTTGAATTGCGGGAGGCACCTGTGACGTGAGACTGTTGTGACACACTGGAATGTGCCTTGGAGATGTGGCGAAAGGATGATGCCCTTCCAGATGCATGGGATGGGGCCACGTGCGACCGTTGGGACGGTGCGTGTGAATGGCGGGAAACTGCAGACTCTGCTCTGTTAACCGGTCCGTCTCTCGGGCGAGGCTCGCATTCTGGAGGGCGTTGTGGGCTCTCTAGAAGCTTCTTGCGTTCCTCGTTCAGTAACCGAAGACTTTGCATGTCGTGGTCGACGTCTGAGTCTCTTAATTGCTGCTGAATGTCCTTGAGTTGCCGTTCGGAGTCCATCCATTGTGTGAAGGCGTCCTCCTTATCTTCTTCCAGTGCGTGAGCACGTTCGGGGGAGAGGCCCTCCTTTTGCTCTAGGTAGAGTTTGTGCCATTTCTCCCAGCCTCTTTCATGGCGCTTGTGCATGGTGTGCCATTTCTCCAACAGGTTTGCTTGCATGGCTTCAGTTGGCTTTCTTTGTTCTCTCAGATCATAGTGACTCTGGGACATCTTTGGTCTTACTGAGGCATGAGCTTCGGCTTCTGTGTACAGGTCAAGGGAGGCTGATTGTGGCGCTTCCCCTTGGCNAGGTTCAGTGTTGTTCTCAGCTGTTTTGAAGCAAATTTGAAGAACTTCTGTCTTTGACCACTAGGGGTCGCTACTGTGTGTGGGTGGAGGTGGCTGGGAGCGTTCTCCTGTGGTTCCTAGCTATTTAGAAGCAAATTGGATGAACTTCACTTTTCGACCACTAGGGGTCGCTATCTGCAGGTGGAGGAGCCACTGGAAGTGTTGTCCTGTGGTTCCTAGCTATTTAGAAGCAAATTGGATGAACTTCACTTTTCAACCACTAGGGGTGGCTATCTGCAGGTGGAGAAGCCACTGGAAGCGTTGTCCTGTGGTTCCTAGCTAATTTGAAGGAAATTGGATGAACTTCACTTTTCGACCACTAGGGGTCGCTATCTGCGTATCAGCTTCAGGGGTGCTGTCTGTAGGTGGAGGAGCCACTGGGAGCGTTGTCCTGTGGTTCCTAGCTAATTTGAAGGAAATTGGATGAACTTCACTTTTTGACCACTAGGGGTCGCTATCTGCGTATCAGCTACCAGGGTGATCTTCTTTCGAGGTACACCCTTTGTCCACTAGAGGGCTTTCTCTGGGCGTGATTAAAGGCTCGCGTGCAGCTCCTCCTTTAACCACTAGGGGATGTCTGAAGAGAGGTCAGCCAAATTCTTCCTATTACCACGTGCCTGCTGTGGCCACTGAGAGGCATGAACTCCCACCTGGTCATTAAGTTGCAGGCTGGAACACACTGGGGTATTCAGCTTGTGATAGTAGGCAAAGATTGATGGCTATGTGGCCTTCTTCTGTGACACTCAAAACTGGAAGAAAGGTCTAGTAGTGGTGTAGGCTTGCTTGAATTAAATTATCAAATTGTTCTGATGTGAAAGAATAGGAGAAAAAAAAATTTTTTTTCAAGGTGTCATGTGCAGATAGGCCACTAGGGGGCGCTGCTGCCCTGCTATTGGGCCTCTGTATGGCTTTTTTCTAATAACATAGCTGAAATTCCAAAAGGAGGGGGAAGTGAGAGAGAGAGAGCAATTTAATTGCTCTTCCTTGACGACGAGTTGCTAAGGTAAGTGAACAAAGGGACGGGAAGGGGCCCCTCTTTGAAGAAGAAACGATCGGTGGCTGCTTGCTGATTTAAACCTTTAGTTTTAAATCCTTGCTGCATTAGGCAAAGTGGGAGACAAGCTTCAATCTTTCAAGGAATGCAGAGTCGCCTGGCAATCCCAAACAGTTCTTTTGTAAACGTAAACAGCTCTGCAGGCAGTCTTAAGAAACACTCCTCTCACGTCCCAAGCTTTGAAGTGGCAAGGGGAGGGGAATCTGCCCACACTCTTTTGATTTTAGGAATGCAGCCTTCGCAGGCACGAGTTTAGTTGTTTTAAACTTGGCTTGCAGAGATGACAGCAAATCAGCAATACAATGCATTTAGAACACACCTTCAGTCACTTCCAGTTACTTTGCAGACATTTCTTTTGCAGGCAGTCAGTTTGAAACATAGAGTTACTTTCACATGCAAGGGAGACTTTTCTTTACTTAGTTTGCAGTTTGGAGATCAGAGGAAAATTAAAAAATATCAATTTACTATACTGTTTCTAGACAGGAAAACATGCTTCTATTCCCAGTCTTTAACAGATAGATAACTCAGAAGAACACACAGGTTTATTGCTTTTATTCTGGGGATCCTAGACAAACTTACAGTTTGCAGAGGTGTGTCCAAGAATAGGTAGTAGCAATCTGGTTGTTCCACAGGTAAATTGATATTAGATTTTCCTTCTTCTCCCAAGCGTCACATGGTGGGGTAATTGGGAAGTCTGCAGCCATGTGGCTGCATGCGATGGTCAGAGAACAAAGCCTGCCCTCAGGCTAATGTCCAGGGATGCCTTTGAAGCTCCGCCCCCTGACCCTTGCTCCCTCCCCTTGCCCTGTTACGTAGGCATACATAGAGTTATACAAGATAATGCATAGAGAAATACAAGAGAAATGGATCTATGATCCAGAACAGGCTGGGTTGAAAATAAATAGGGAAAAGACTAAAGTACTTACAAAAAATCTAACAGAGAAACAGAAACTTCAACTTGTTAAAAAGACAAATCTTCAGATAGCCAAAAAAGTCAAATATTTAGGTATCTATTTAACATCAAAATATATAACAGTAAAAGAGGATAACTACGAAAGATTATTGAAACAAATAAAACTAGATCTGGAAAAGTGGAAAAACCTTCAACTATCATTGTTAGGAAGGATAGTGACTGTTAAGATGAACATTTTACCTAAGATCCTCTTCTTTTTTCAGACGGTTCCCATCAAATTAAACCAGAAATTTTTTGATGATCTAAATGCAACAATAACGAGATTTATATGGCAAGGGAAAAAAAGCAAGAATTAAAATTAAATTACTACAAGAATCTAAAGACAGAGGGGGCTTTGGGCTCCTAGACTGGAGACTTTATTATCAAGCAGCTATTTTGCTTTGGCTTAAATAATGGATTATGCTGAGAAACAAATGACTTCTCTATTTAGAGGGACATGATTTGTAACAGGGCTGGCATGCGTTTTTATGGTATGAGAAAAACAAAGTACACAAATACTTTCAAACCCATACCATAAGGAATGTGTTACTTTTAGAATGGGAGAGAATTAAACATAAAATTTATATGAAAATACCTAGTGGCTTTCAACAATGGAAGCATTCGCTTATCCAAACTTAATTAACTATGATAAACTTGTTATGTATAAAGATATTTTAGATAAAGACAGAAAACTTAAAGACAGGCAAGCTCTTCAACAACATGGTATTGAACTAACATGGTGGTCTTACTTGCAGATTCAAACAAGATATGAGAAAGATGTAAAATTAATGGGATTCTACAAAGAACAGACACCATTAGATAAAATACTTTTAAAAACAGATGAAAATCTGATCAAGAGACTCTATAAATTTTTGTTAAACTGGAAAATGGAAGAAGAACAAGTAAAAGAAACAATGATAGTGTGAGGAAGGAATTTTGGGTATTCCATACACTTAGAAGATTGGCAAAAGCTTTGGGATCGAAATATTAAACTCACTAAAGCAGCTGCATATAAGGAAAATTTATACAAAATGTTTTATAGATGACATATGACACCAGTTAGATTAGAGAAAATCTTTAAAAATGTATCAAATACTTGTTGGAAATGTAAACAAAAACCAGGCACTTACTCCATCTCTGGTGGATATGCCCTAACGCCAAGAAATTTTGGCATAAGATTCATATGTGGTTAGAAAAGATGATGAAAATAAAGATAGAATTTAAACCGGAACTGTGTTTGTTAGGAATATTAGGATCTAATTATGGAGAGGAGAATGAGTATCTAATCTTACATGTATTAACAGCTGCGAGAATAGCATTTGCCCAATTCTGGAAAAATGAAAATCTACCATCTGACCAGATTATAATAGTAAAAATACTTGAATGTGCTGAAATGGACAGATTAACTTTAGAAGTGAAATAGAAAGAAGACTCAATCTATTTTAAAACATGGGATAAATTTTACCAATGGATAGCAACACGATAGAATGAGAAAAGCTTATGGAATTTAATGGGATAATTGTTATTTTGTATTTAAATTCTATGTTTATTGTTATGAATTCTTCTTCCCCTTTCTATTTGTGATTTTAATAATAAGTAATTATAACTAATAAGTAATACACCAATATGTTAACGTTATTATGATTAATTAGCAATATATTAGTAATATTATCTTAACTATGGTTATTTTATATTAATTATTATGAGTGAATATGTATACCTGGACAGGTTTACTTGCTAAAGCGTTGACTTATTGTGGGGATAACCCCACTATTATACCTATCCCTTCCCCTGGTCTAACCTTTTTGTTTGTCACCCCTTGTTATACCCCCATTGACCCCACTTCCCTTTATCCTTATAAAATCTAATAAAATATCTATATATATAAAAAAAATGTTCAGGGTGGAGTTGTGTGTGTGATTACACTGGAGGAGGTTATCCAGGATGTAATGGTATTACCCAATTTAAAAGAATATATGGAACTAATACGATGGAGTTGGAAATCACTAAGAACCATTCTGAGGTAGTAAGTTATGAATTTGGAATAGATGGTACAGGATCAGATACATTCACTTATATTACTATAAAGAAAGAAAAGATATATGCAGGGGAAGTTAAAACCATAGGATGATCGGTTTACAATACTTTAAGACAATTGGAAAAGAAAGTAGATATTAGTGAAAAAGCAAGTAACTTGTTTATGGATATGGCTGAAGATATAGCCAAAACCTTGACCGTTAAAAATTGTTTTGTATGTGGAGGAACTAATATGGGACAACAGTGGCCTTGGGAAGCATTAGAAGAATATCCAGTGATATTCAACAACATGACTAAGCAAGGAAATATTATGGAGCGATCTGGAAATGACTAACAGATTATATGGACCCTAAGTACTAATTTAGTAGGAAAAAACTGTTTTAAAAGAAATGGAACTAAAAAGGTAGGAGATTTGATATGTTTAGGATATTGGGATGATAAATATAAGTGATGGACAAGTGTAGGGAATCAAAGTGAACCAGAAAAGTTTAACTTCACTGAATGGGGAACTTATTTAAATAAAACAGATAACGGCACATGGATAGCCCCAAAGAATATGTATTGGATTTGTGGTAACCAAGCCTATGAAAGTTTGCCTGGTAACTGGGGTGGTTCATGTGTTTTAGGATGGATCAAACTATCTTTCCTTTTATTACCCCTAAGAACTAAACAGACACTGGGGATCCCTATTTATGATCATTTAAATCGCTATAAAAGATCTATTGATTCAGATATACCATGTAATGTTGAAACAATGAGAGGAAATGAATGGACACCAGAAAAGATTGTGTGCATCTATGGGCCTGCTACATGGGCTGAAGATGGATCTTGGGGATATAGAACACCCATTTATATGTTAAACAGAATAATAAGATTACAGGCTGCATTAGAATTAGCTGGAAGAAAAATAGATACTGCTTTAAATATTTTAGCAAAAACTACTGATAAGCTTAGAGTAGCTGTGTATCAAAATAGATTAGCATTAGATTATATATTAGCTAAGGAAGGAGGGGTATGTGGGAAGTTTAATTTAACTAATTGTTGCTTACAAATAGATGAAACAGGTACAGTGGTGAAGCAATTAATCACTGAAATGAGACAACTTGTACATGTTCCAGTCCAGACTTGGACTGGTCTTTTAGAAGAAGGGGGATTTGGGAGGGGGATTTTTCGTACTTGGAAACAAGCATTATTTATGGTAGGTGTAATATTATTGGGACTAATATGTTTGCCCTGTTTAATTCCCATGATTAAAAATTTAGTCCATACAACTGAAACCAGTATAATGGATGGCATCAAGCGGGAGGAAAAGATACAGACACTATTAGCTTTTAAGGAAATTACAGAAAAAGTTAGCATAATAGAGAATGAACACAAAAAAGAAATTGAAATGAATTTTAAAAGATTCTAAAATTTAATTAAGTATAAATAGAAAAAGGGTGGATTTGTGAGAAATAAAATTTTAGAATATGAGTGAAGCTAAGTGACATGTAAGCTATAAGATTTCCACACGTAAGCTATAGGATTTCCACACGTAAGCTATAGGATTTCCTGGTTCGTGTTAAAGTACATATAAGGGAATAGGTGAAGCAAAATAAAATGTTTAGTAGAGGCAGGGATAATGTATTTTGTTTAGGCGATCCTGATAAGATTGTAACCTCTAAAGCCCAGCCAATGAGGCCATAGGGGAGGGACCAAGGCATCGCAATAGAATGTATAAAATGTGTGTTTTTACTGTGAAAAAGTGTGGCTCAAATATTGATTTGGAGTCCACCACGCTTTGCAAACTGTTGTATCCAATAAATCTCTGTTTAGTTTCAACTTGCTGTATGGTATTATTTAGCGGGCTAGAATTTCTACCAACACACGTGTAGCAGATAACTCCAACTACTTCCTCGACTCTAACCTTCTTTTCACCACATGGTCCTTGGCCGGCAGCCTCACTCTGCGTGGAGGATGGAGCCCCATTGGAGGCTTCCTGACCGAGGCTATGGACGGGCATCCAGCAGGGCAGGGCCAAGAACCCCCAGATGGACCGGCTTCCCCTCGTCACTGCTGGCCGTCCAGGCTCTGCAGCCAAGCGCCCCCCTCCCCCCATAGCTCGTAAGGCCGGGGTTGTGGCTGGAGTGCGGGCATGGCCAGAACTGCTCGGCCCTCCAGCTGCCTTCTCCTGGCTATGCGGCGGCCGTGAGGTAGGCACCCGCCGCAGGATTTTGGCTGAACAAAGGGCGGCCCGCCAGGGAGGGACCGGATCCACGCCTGCCCGCCTGCTCTTTTTCCCAACTGGGCATCCCGCTCGCTCCTTTCAGAGCCGGCCCAGCCACAGCCGCCAATGCAGAGGCGCCAAAGCGCCGACCGCCCTGCCCGGAGCCAGCCCTGGCTGCCACTTGAGGCAAAGATCCATGCCACGCCGAAATGGCCAGTTTCAGTGTGGCGTGGATCTTTGCCTTCTCTTGGCTTCAGCCCTGGGGGCATGCTCACCTCCCGCCGAAGCGCCACCCGCCTTGCCTGGAGCCACCCCAGCCAGAGCAAAGATCCGTGCCATGATGAAACTGGCCATTAACCACGACACACAAGGCAGGAAACAGCTGTTTTTGGCGTGGCAAGGATCGCCCTGCCTTCCTTCTGAGCTCGAATCCATGGGCACGGGGTGATTTTGCGGCACCCCAGCGGCCCGATCCGAGCTCCAGAGGCTTGGAAAAGGCCTCTGCTGCCCGGATCGGCCATGGGGGGAGGGTGCAAAATCGCTCTGCAGGCTTACCTGGATTCGCACTGGCAGCTGCCTCCACCATCCAGCGCGAATCCACCCAGCTCTTGCAGCTGCTCCGACTCAGGCGCACGTAGAGAGGCTGAGGGGAGGAGCCTGCCCCCACCTCCTTCTGGGGTGATGGCGCGCGTGCCCACAGGGATGGCTCCGCATGCCACCTGTGGCACGCGTGCCATAGGTTCACCACCCCTGATATAGAAGAAATCTCCAGGGGAAAAAATAATGCAGTACATAAAAAAAGCTAAGCTACCAAAAATCCCAGAGAACTTCAAAAATATGTTAAATGAAAAAATAACTATGATGGAATTGACGGAAGCTATAAAAAGACAAAAAATGACAAGATTCTGGGACCAGATGGGTTACTCGCAGAGTTTTATAAATGTTTACAAGATACATTAAGCTTACCAATGAAAGAAGTTTGCAATGAGGTATTACTAGAGGCTAAATTACCAAACACTTGGACAGAAGCTAAATCACTTTAATACCAAAAGAAGATTCAGATTTGATACAGATAAAGAACTATAGAGAGGCTGAAAAGATTTCTGATTGAATTTATTCATCCAGACCAAAATGGATTTCTACCAAAAAGACAAATAAAAAATAACCTAAGAATTATTTTGGATACACTGGAATATTATGAAATGTATCCAAGAAAACAAATGGCACTAATTTTTAGATGCATAGAAAGCCTTTGATAATGTACATTGGCAATTTATGATACAACAACTAAACTGTATGGACTTTGGAGAGAAATTTATAAATATAATTAAGACAATATACCATAGACAAAGAGCAAAAGTAATTGTAAATGGGGATTTTACAGAGAATTTTAACATAAAAAAGGCACAAGACAAGGATGTCCACTATTTCCACTGTTATTTATATTAACTCTGGAAGTGTTGAATAGAAACATTAGACTGTATCTACAAATTAAAGTAATGGAGATAAAAGATGAAAATATAAAATGCAAGCGTTTGCGGATGATTTAGTATTTATACTAGAGCAGGGGTGTCAAACTCGCAACGTCACGTGATATGTCGCAACACATTGCGACTTTTTTCCATTGCCGGCAATGGGGTGGGCAGGGCTTCAGCATGACACATCCGGCCCACGGGCCAGCAGTTTGACACCCCTGTACTAGAGTAACTGTTGAGACAAGCCCTAAACTATTGAAAAGGATAGAAGAATTTGGAGAAGTAGCAGGATTGAAGATAAACAGAGAAAAAAAACTAAAGTTATAGTTAAGAATCTCACAGATAAACAAAAAAAATCAACTGTCAGGAAAAATAGATCTCCAGATAGTTAAGAAAGTTAAATATTTGGGAATATATCTAACAGCAAGATGTGCAACAATAAAAGAAGACAACTATATAAAACTATTAAATCAAAACTGGATTTGGAAAAATCTACAACTATCAATGTTAGGAAGAATAGCTACTGTAAAAATGAATATCTTACCAAAATTGCTTTTCCTATTTCAAACAGTACCCATAAAAAAAAGTTCTTCTTTTCTCTAGACTGGCTATTCCCAAATCCTGCAACCGTTCTTCATATGTTTTAGCCTTCAGACCTTTAATCATCTTAGTTGCTCTTCTTTGCACTTTTTCCAAAGTCTCAACATCTTTTTTGTAATGTAATGACCAAAACTGGATGCAGTGTTCCAGGTGTGGCCTTACTAAGGCTTTATAAAATAGTACTAATACTTCATGTGCTTTTGATTCTGTGCCTCTGTTTATACAACCCAGGATTGTATTAGCTTTTATGGTTGCTACCGCACACTGCTGGCTTATATTTAAGTGATCGTCCACTAGGACTCCAAAGTCCCTCTCACCATTATTGTTTTTGAGCCAGAGTTCACCTAATCTATGCTTGCATCTTTGGTTTTTCCTGCCTAAGTGTAAAACCTTGCTTTTCTCCACATTAAATTTCATGTTGTTGGATAAGGACCATTGTTCAAGTCTTTTTGGATCCTGAGCTTGTCTTCTGGAGTGTTGGCTATTCCTGCCAGCTTAGTGTCATCTGCAAATTTGATGAGTTCCCCTTTTTGTAAGGTCCTGCCTCAACTAGTCCTCCCAAGAAAGCAGAATTCTTGAAACAGGCATTGTTTCAAAAGGAACTTTTATTGAGAAGCAATGATAGCAAGATCTGATGTTTTCCATGTGAAATGTTACATTAAAGCATCCCATTCAAACCCCAACCCAACGGCCAAATGTCCAGTTTAATTTCATCCAATCCCCAGGTGCAAAGTTGTTATGGGAACCAAGGTGACAAGCGGAGTTCCGAGGTGCAGTCCTCTGGGTTTTGTTTCTCAACATCCTCCTCCCATCGGAGCAGAGTGGAGATAAGACAGATGACCCATGGCACATTCCTTCCTCTGTTCACACCCCGATGCATCAAAGGGGTAAAGAACAAAGCAGAGGAAACACAGAGCCTTCCCCCTCCCATCAGAATAGCATCCGCAAAAAACAAACATCTTCCCTCCTCCCAACAGAATGGCAGACCAGAAAGCATCCTAAGCAATATAGAGGTCAAGGGTCTGACACTTTTATTCCCTCATCTAAGTCATTTATGAAGATATTGAGGAATACTGGGCTTAAGACGGAACCTTGTGGTACCCCACTGCTTACTTTCCTCCATGTAGATGTAGTACCATTAAGGATGACTCATTGAGTATGGTTTGTTAGCCAGTTACAAATCCATCTGGTGGTGATGCTGTCCATCCCACATTTTTCTAGCTTACCAAGAAGTAGGTTGTGGACTACTTTGTCGAATGCCTTGCTGAAGTCTAAGTATACTATGTCCACAACATTTCACTCGTCTACTAATTTAGTCACTTTGTCAAAGAATGAAATAAGATTGGTTTGGCATGATCTGTTTTTAACAAACCCATTCTGGTTTATAGTTATAACTTTATTTGTTTCTAGATGTTTGCAGATCTGTTTTTTGATTATCTTTTCCAGTATCTTCCTAGATATTGATCTTAGGCTGATTAGTCTGCAGTTTCTTGGGTTTGTTTCCCCCCCCCCTTTTTTGAAGATAGGAATCACATCAGCTCTTTTCCAATCCTCAGGTAATTCCCTGGCATTCTAGGATTTTTGAAAGATATGGTACAATGGTTCTGAAATAACATTTGCCAGCCCCTTCAGAATTCTGGAAGTAATCCATTATGTCCCTGTGATTTATATTAATCAAGATCAGATAGGTGCTCTCTATTTTCTTATTTTAATTTTTATTTCTATTTCTAGTCTGTCTTTTACAGTTAGGTTTTGGTAGATTGAGCTATAGTTTCTTTTTGCATGAAGACTGATGCAAAGGATGAGTTAAGCAGCTCTGCTTTCTATCTACTGCAGTAACTTCCTTGCCATTTTTTTTCTTAAATGGACCTACTGTTTCCTTGCCTTTTTTGTTCTTTATATGTTGAAAGAAATTTTTTAAAAAATTATCTTTGACTTTTGTTGCAAGTCTTTGTTCATTCTGAGCTTTTGCTTTCCTGACTTCATTTTTGCAGATTCAGGCTATCTGCTGATACTCTGCCTTAGTTATATGTCCCTCTTTCCATTTTTTTGTACTTGTTCTTTTTGTCTTTCAGTTTATCAGAGAGATCTTTCTACAGCCATGCTGGTTTCTTCTTGTTTTTCTTTTTCATTGGCATTGTGCTGGACTGGGCTTTTGTGATCATTATTTTTCAGAGTTTATCGTGCTTCTTGAGATGTATTTCTCTTTAGGATTTTCATCAATGGATTTTTTCTTAGATTCTCTTTGAGTTCGTTAAAAAGTTCTTTTAAAGTTTAAGACACTGGCTGGATTATGTTCTATTGCTTGTGTTTGCATTACATTGAATTCCAATATGACGTGGTCAGTCTTGCCCAAAATTCCGGCAATTTCAACCCCCTCTATCACTTCTTCTCTATTAGTAAGAATTAGGTCTAGTATATATTTTCCTCTAGTTCTCTCCTCTATGTTTTGGATGATAAAGTTGTCAGCTAGGTTGCTTAGGAATCTGTTTGATCTCCTACTTGCTGCAGAGTTTGTCTCCCAGTTGATATTAGGGTAGTTAAAGTCTCCCATTACTACTGTGGTGTATTTCCTACATACATTCATTATTATTTTTTTAGCAAAAAGTTCATCTATTTCTTCTGCTTGGTTGGATGGCTTGTAGTATATACCTATGGCAATGCCATTCTTTTTTCCTTTTATATTGACCCATATGGATTCTAGGAGGTTTTCTTCCTTGGTTTTGTGGATTTCTGTAGAAATATAGTGATCTATTATATATAATGCAACTCCACCTCCTCTTTTATTAGGTCTGTTTCTTTTGAATAGTTTGTATCCTTCCATCAGTACATTCCAGTCATGAGTTTCATCCCACCAGGTTTCAGTAATGGCAACTATATCATATCTGCCTTCTTGTACTAATGCTTCAAGTTCACTCTGCTTGCTCCCTAAACTTTGAGCGTTAGTATATAGACATTTGATTATTTATGGGTCTTGGGTATGTTTCTTATATCTCCTAGTTTGTATCTGGGTTTTCCATCCTTTCCATCACTGTCTACTTCATTGTGTTTTTCCTTTTTTCTTCTTCTTTCTCTTTACTCCCTATCTCCTTATATGATCGGTTATATGAGTGGTTTTTGCTTGGAATCAGATTATAAACGTCTTGGAGATTGCCCCCCCTCACTTTTAGTTTAAAGCCCTTTCCAGTTCTTATGAGATTCACTCCATTCCTTGCCAGTAGCCCTTCATGTAGGTAATGCAGACCATGGTCTAGGAAACCTATGTTATCTTGACGACACCAGTTTTTAAGCCAGTGGTTCTTTTCTAAAATCCTTTGCTCCCTCATTGGATGTTGGCCTTTTGTTGTAAGTATAGATGAAAACACTTCTCAAGCTCCTAATTCTTTAAGATTCTTCCCTAACTGTTCATAATCTCTTTTTATTGTTTTTAGTTTCATTGTTGTGTCATTGGTCCCCATGTGTAGGAGAAGAAAGGGGTAGTAATCTGTGGGGTTATTTTAGTAAGTTTCTCAGTTACATCTTTGATTTTTGCTCCAGGGAGACAACATACCTCCATAGATTGACTGTTCGGTCTGCAGACTATAATTTCTGTTCTCCAAAGAATTGAATCTCCTATCACCAATATTCACCTTTTTCCTAGGGAAGTCTGCTCTTTTATAAGTGTCTAAGAAATGAAACATTAAAAAAAATCAAAAGTGCAATTGGAAACAATCCACAGGAGAGGGAAAAATAAGAAAATTTTAAAGGTCAACATGAATGAATTAACACCAAGCTCACTGATTGGCTGAAAAGCAAAATGGAAAGAAAGAAATAGAAGCAGGGACTAAAAAGAAGTACATGGTGGTAAGTAGTTCAAACCTGTAGAGACAGACTTAAGAAGTCCAAAGCTCAGAATGAATTGAGGCAAAACTAATTGCACAATTTTCCACTTTTTTGAGACAAAACACATGCAACCTCATATACTTGTTTGTTATAAAGTGGGCAGCTATATAAATGTTTTAAATAAAAATAAATAAAAACAAATAAATAAGAAAATACTTTGGGTCCTTTACTCCCACTCCAGCCCCCAGGCTTTCAGAGTTAAATGCAGGTTTGGCACTCAAAGGATTAGCCATCTCTGCTATATATGAAGTCTTGACTATGTAGTAAAAATCCCAAACCAAAAGGGAACTGCATGCAGCAGACTTTTACCTTCCCAGAGACTTAAAACATGACAATTTTTCCTGTGTCCCCAGTCCCACCCACAAGGTGTGGCAGCCAAGCAAGGGAAGATAAGGTGAATTTGCCTAAGGGTTTTTGGTAATTCTAATTTTACTGTTACTGGGTTTATGATTCTTTCAATGGGGAAGGGTCCCACGTACTTTGGTCCTAACTTTTTGGATGGTTGCAAGGACTTTAGGTATTTTGTGGACAGGTACATCATTTCCCCCACAGAGAACGGTTTTGGTTCAACTCTTTTCTTATCTGCTTGGGTTTTATATGCTTGTCTGGCTTCATCTAGTGCTTTTCTAACTACTGGCCAGGTGTTTTTTAGTTGTGCAATCCACTCCTTCAAGGAGGGAATGACTGGCTCGGTGGGGCTTAGTTCTGGCATGGGGTTGAAACTTTGGCCAGTGGCTACTTGGAATGGAGTGTAGCTTGTGCTGGAATGGACTGCGTTGTTGTATGCCACTTCTGCAAAAGGGAGTAGGTCCGTCCAGTTCATCTGTTGGAAATTTATGAAGCAGTTTAGATATTGTTCAAGTACTGAGTTTGAATGTTCTGTCCCCCCATTCATTTGAGGATGATGACTAGATGACAGTCCCTGGGTGGTCCCCAAAAGGGACAGAAACTCTTTCCAAAAGTCAGATGTGAATTGCACTCCCTGTCTGATATTATGCGTTGGGGTGCCCCATGCAGTCTATATATATGTTGGACAAACAGTTTTGCTAAGGCTTTAGCAATGGGGATCTTCAGACAAAGGATGAAATGTACTTGTTTTGAGAATAAATCTGTGACCACCCAAATAACTGTGTTTCCATTACTTTCTGGCAGTTCTACTATGAAATCCATGGATATTTCCCTCCATGGGGCTGAGGGACTTGCCCCTGGTTGTAGCAGTCCAGGTGCTTTTCCTTGCAGTCTCTTGGCAGCTGCACAAGTTGGACAACTCGCCACATAGCTCTCAATGACTTATTTCATAGATGGCCACCAGAACTGTCTTTTTACTAAGTGCAGCATTTTCACGAATCCAAAGTGACCCATTGGCTTTGTGTTGTGGCAGAGTTGCATAAATATAATCCTTTGGATTTTAGGGATGTACAGTTTCTCCCCTACCCACGGTAAGCCATCAATGATTGTGCATAGGTTTTTGTGGCTCTGGAACCAATCATCAGTTTCTAAAGCCTTCCTGAATTCAATCCCTGCTTGGCTGGCTACTGGTTGCTTTAATTTTGCTTGAGCTCTTGTGGTCACTTGCGCTGCCATTTGTGCTTTCGGCATAAGTGGTTTGGAGATGGTTGGCTGGGTGCTATTATATTGGAGCATACAGGATGGGGCGTCTGCCAGGAAATTCCTTCCCCCTGGTAAATGTTTGATTGTAAATATAAAGCGGTGGAAATGTTGCGATCACTGGGCTTGTTTGGGAGTGAGTTTCTGGGCGTTTTAAGGGCTTCCAAGTTCTTATGGACCAGACCTGGAATGGAATTTTATTTCCTTCCAAGAAGTGCCACCAGGTGAGGAGTGCTCACCTTACAGCGTACGCCTCTTTTTCCCACATCGCCCAACACTGCTCCATGTCAGAGAGATTTCTTGATGTGTATGCACAGGGTTGCAATACCCCCTTGTCATTTTCTTGTAGTAATACCGCTCCCACTGCTACGTTGCTTGCATCTGCTTGGATTACAAATGGCTTGTCTGGGTTGGGGTGTTTTAGGACCGGTTCAGCCGAAAAAAGTCTCTTTAGCCTTTCAAACGTGGCTTGGCATTCCATCGTCCAAATTAACGGCTGGCTAGGTTTTATTGAGCCTCCCCTTTCATTTTTAGTAAGTTCGTGATAGGCAGAGCTATCTGGGCGAAGGAAGGGATGAACCGATGGTAGAAGTGGGCAAACCCCAGGAAGCTTTGTAGTTGCTTTCTCGTGCGGGGTGGTGCCCACTCTAGTACCGCCTGGACCTTTTCGGGGTCCATCTCTATGCCCTCGGTTGATATGCAGTAGCCCAGATAATCTATCCTCTCCTTGTGGAATTCACACTTTGATAGTTTTGCGTAGAGGTGGGCGGCTTTCAGTTTTTTCAAAACTGCCCTAACTAATTTTATGTGCTCTTCTTTAGTTTCCGTGAATATAAGGATGTCGTCCAGGTAGACGAGGACCCCTTTGTACAGGTGCTCCCTCAGTACATCATTGATTAACTGCATGAAAACCGTGGGGGTTCCCTGCAGTCCAAACGGCAAGACTTTAAATTGGTAGCATCCCATAGGGCAGTTGAACGCGGTTTTCCACTCGTCCCCCTCTTTAATTCTAATGCAGTAATAGGCTTTCCTTAGGTCCAGTTTTGTGAAGATTTTTCCCTTTGATAGGTGGGACAGCATATCTTTCATGAGGGGAAGAGGATACAGGTTGCTCTCGCTTATGGCGTTCAGAGTGCAGTAATTCACACACATGCGCAAGGTGCCATCCTTTTTTTCCTTGAACAGGACTGGGGCTGCTACCTTTTTTGGGGAAGCTGGTTCAATGAAGCCCCTCTCCAAATTCTTATCTATAAACTTTTGCATTTCCTGTAACTCCTCGGGGCTCATGGAGTACATTTTAGGTTTTGGGAGCTTCGCTTCTGGTTTAATCTCTATAGCGCAGTCTGTGGGTCGGTGAGGTGGTAGTTCATCCGACCTCTCCTCACTAAAAACTTCAGCGAGGTCCTTGTATTCCTCAGGTATTTCAGGCAACGCTTTCTCTTCTCCCACCACTGCCTTTTCCGGAGGGGGACTTTTGGGAACTCCCTGGGGTGGCAACCCCATTCGATCTCCCTTTGGGAATCTGAGTTCTGCTGTCCTCCAGTCCACTTCGGGGTTCCATTTCACTAATCACGCCATTCCTAATATTATTGGGCACTCCATGACTGGGGTTACCACGAATGTTATGGTCTCCTCATGGTCCCCTGGGAGGGAAAAGGTGGATTGGTAACATGGCTAGAGTGGCTGGCATTCCCCCTGCTATGGACCCATCTAATTGACTGAACGAGATTGGTTTCTTCAGCCTCCTCACCGGAATGTCCAAGTTCTCCACCAGCATTGGGCTAATAAGGCAACGCGTGCAGCCGGAGCCTATTAGGGCTCTAACCTTCACAGCTTTAGGCATAGAGGGGGCTAGTATAGTCACTGTCTGGGTGAGGGGTGCGATGGGTCCACTTACCAGGGGCTTGTCTTCGGAGTTGTCGTCTGACGAGTTGGACACTCCTGCGGTGTAAGCCGGAGTTCCTTTCCCCCATTGGGTGGAGGGGGGGAATTCGACAGCTTCAGTGCCTTTCATGGCTAGTTCTCGTGGCTTCACAGGAGACTTTCCGATTTTCTGGCTGGTGCCCAGTCGATCTTCTCCTGGGCGTTCTTCGAGCAGCATTCTGCGGCACAATGCCTCTCTCTCCCGCACTTGAAGCAGCTGGTGTTTTTCTTGGCGGTGGGTTGAGGCTTCGTGGGCTCACATGATGGCTCGGGCGGTGATTGGCTCCACGGCTTCCCTCTGTGATATCTCTTGAGCAGATCGATCTCGGCTTCCTCTGCCAGGACATACCAATTGTGCAATTGGTGTGGGTCTCCCCGGGGAAGGCAGGCATTGTAGAGGTCATAATTCAGGCCATCCTTGAAATGGCTAAGCAGGATGTCTTCCGGCCATTTCAGCTTGCTAGCAAGGGCTCAGAACTCCTGGGTGTATTTGGCCACTGGGCGTCTGCTTTGCTTCACTGTTTTGATTTTTTTAAATTGTCCTCCAATGGGTCCTCAAACTGCCGTCTAGGGGAGAACATGAAGTGGTTGAAGTTCTGGAGTTCTGGAGCATCGGAGTCATGCAGATCCACCACCCAGTCAGCTGCTACACCGTCCAGGGCCGCCTGTATGATGCAGATTTGAGCCTTGTTGGTTGGGATGTCTCAGCTGTATTCTTCCATGTAGCTGAGGACTTGGGTTAGGAAGAACCCCAGATGCCATGACTCTCCCCGGAACCTCATATCCAATGGTGGGAATTTTTGGATGGATCGATGCCTCCATCGTCGTCTGTGGTGCCGTCCATCCCGATCAGCGGCTGCAGCGCGGCCTGGTATGGGGGATGCCTCAGCAACAGATGCAGTTTTGGTGGCACCACCTGATGTTCCCGGGACTTCGGCTTCAGACTCCCCCTTGGTGTCTGTCTTGCTGCAGCCCAAGGTAATGGTGCGGCCGTGGGGTTCAGATTTCTCAACTTTGAGGGAGACAAGGGTTGATTTCATCAGGTCGATCACTTTCTCCAGGATCCAGCTCAAATGCTCCCCACGATCTCCTTCATCTTCGCTAAGGTGAAGGGACCTCTCCATCTCTTGCTTCCATCCCGGTTGGTGACTGCCCCGTCTCAGTGTCACTTTTCTCGATTTCTTTTCCCATTCATCTTTCTTCCCGACGCCCATTGACCACTGAGGTTTGTGGCTCCATGTCTCCACCACCTCTTCCTCTGAGGTGTAGAATGTCTCGGAGCCCGACAGCTGGCAGGGTTCCAACCGGAGGGAGGGCTCCCCCTTCATGGTGGCTTCTTCCTTCCCTGCCCCATTGTCTGACATGGTAGACTTTTGCAAAGTCCCCTAGTAAGGGTCTTTCTTCCAGGCTGACTACTACTGCAGATCCTGTCTAATGTCAGGGCCCACTTCAATACCTCATCCCAAGAAAGCAGAACTCATGGAAGCAGGCTCTTCCAAAAGGAACTTTTATTAGGAGAAGTTGATAGCAGGCATACTAGACAGGATCTGAGGTTTTCCCACACAGATCAATAGGTTAAAGTGTCCCCAAGCAAACCCCACCCCATAGTTCATCCGGACAGTTCAAATCGGCCAATCCCCAGGTATTAAGTCCATCATGTTAAGTCCCCCCTTGCTAGTTGACAGTTAGGGAGAAGAAAGTACAGAGAGAAATAATGCAGGAAACCGAAGTGTTACATTGTAGCGATAGAAGAAGCTAAGGCAATAAACCCGCAATCATTCCCTCCTCCCCTCCAGGAGTATGGCAGAACCCAGGGAGAGAAGAGAATGGAATTTGGGTCAGGGAAAGAAGAGGAAGGGAAGCATGAAACCAGATAGATATGGGTTCTGACAGCTAGGAAGATTTATACAGGCCTGGTGCTATTTTTCCACATATTCAGATGATCAGGTGATGAACATTTAAGAAGTAATAAATATGAAGAATTTCTTTCTTCTTTTTTTTTTATAATTTTTTTATTAATTTTTCAATTAAAAACAAAAACATAGATCTTTTATCACAATATCAACCAAAAGGAATAACACTAATCAATACATTCACGGGCGTGTCCGGTGTCCCCCCCCTGCACCGCCCTCTTCCACTTACCACACCTTCCTCCTCCCAAACTACCACCACTCCTCCTTCCTCCCTCTTTCCTACCTCCCTTCCTCACTCAACCATCCTGTCTTGTGCAGTTGGGGCACCACCGGACACCTCCTTAAAAAATCATACATATATGTACATATAAATCTATAATACAAACCTACCCCTTTCCCCCCTCCCCCCCAGGACTTCCCAAAGCTAATCTAGGAAATAAACACACAGTAATCAAATTCTATCCCCAACTACTCATTATTATTACACACTAGTATAAACTTACTGTGACTCTAAAATAACATTAAAATACATACAATTTTTTTTAAATATATCAATATTTGTTATACATATTTTTGTTTAAAATTTTTAATCAAAAACTACATGATAATTTTTCAATTCATACTTTCTCTGAATATAATCTATCCATCTTCTCCACATTGAGAAAAATTTCTCCTGAGAATGATCCTTCAGGTACGCGGATACTTTTGCCATCTCTGCAAAATACGATACTTTCTGTCTCCAATCATCCATAGTTGGTAACATCTTTTTTTTCCAATTTTGAACAATTAAGATCCTTGCTGCTGTTATACAATACAACATCAATTTCATTTCTTTTTGGTCCAAATTGTCCATAATACCCAATAAAAATAACTGCGGTGTAAATTTTATCTTTTTCTTAAAAATCTGTTGAATATTCCACCAAATCTTAATCCAAAAGGCTTTAACATCCCTACATGTCCACCAAATATGATAATAAGTAGC
>NW_015387748.1:69034-72444 GCF_001527695.2 Protobothrops mucrosquamatus | reverse complement strand
CCTGTCTTAACTCTTCCAATGATTTAATTTGCCAGTCCTGTCCTCTTAACATAAGTAGATCTTTATAAACAATTCCTTCTAATTTTACACCTCTTATGATTCCTTGTATTGCATGTTCCGGAATAGCCCACATTGGAATTTTTAAATTTACCTTATAAAAATACTTTTTCCAAACTCTCAAAAGTGCAACCCTTAAAATATGAGATTTAAAAACCCAATCAATTTTCTTATCAAAAAATAAATAAGCATGCCATCCATAATACAAATCCCAACCTTCAAGTATCAAAATATCTCTATTAGTTAAATTAATCCAATCACTGATCCAAGTTAAAACCACTGCTTCATTTGTTCCACAATTTGTTTAGACATCTGCATCAAGGAATCCTGCAGATCCTTTAAAGTAATATAAGGTGGTGGGGAGGGTGGAGGAGTTTTAGCTCTCTGATGCGTAGTCTGTACAGCTGGAGAAGAAACAGCTGGCTTAGGTGCTGCAGCAACTACAACTCGCTTAGAAGCCATTCTTAAGTTTAAAAAGAGTCTTAATATACAGTCCAATGCAGCAAGAGATCAAACAAATTTTTCTTTAATCTTTCCTTAATTTTTGAAAATTCTTTACAGTCTTAAAATGTAGCAATCCACAACCGGAAGGAAAGTGAAAGTGTCTCTTTAGAACAAAGAAGCGGCTAAGCCGCAGCCATTTTTTTTTCCAAAAGTTAACTTTCGATTTCAATCATTTGAGAAGAGTACTTTATTCTTCTGAGTCAAAGTTATAATTTCTTTATAAAAAGTCCAAGTTTCCTAGTCAGCTCCGTCTGTTAAAAGTACTCACAATTAAATTCGAAAAAAACATCAGAGGTGGAGACGGCGTCTGGCTTCGCTAAATAGCGAAGACGTCCCGATCTGCGGAGGAACTCTGAGCTCCGGAGGAGTTTTCACCTTCGCCTCGCTGGGAGCCCCCAGGGAGACTAGGGAATTCGACTCCTACTCCAGAGTAAGCTCTCCTTCTCTCCTTTGCCCGGAGAGAAGGTTCAGATCGCCAAACAGCTGATAAGCGCTGTTTTGGTGATTTTTACGCAGTCCCGGACGGGAGGCTGTCAGAAAGCCTCCTTCGGCAGCCGCCCAGCCACCGTAAGTCCCCGCCCAGCCACCGGAAGTCCAAGAATTTCTTTATGGCATATTCTGTGTTTGGTATTTATTACCAGAAGCTCTCAAAATTTTTAATCTATTTATTCTTGTAGTCATTAACAGTTTGTTATCTGTACACTCTCTATTGAAACTAACTTGTGATGTGTGAAATGCAATAAAGTGCCATTAGTCAATGGAAACATTTGCAAAAAGTATCCTCTGGTGAACTTAATTTTTCTCAGTATTTCATTTTAAATGAAACCAAGCTTAGGTAAGAGCTGTAGAGAATTGGAATGTTCACATTCGTGCAACCAATATGATCTGAAAATGTATCACCCTCATATGACACATTTTGATAGAGATACATGCCATTTCTATGTACAACATCCTTATTTCAGGACCTCACAGAGCTTCTTGAATTTGAAAATTCTTAAATGTTCTTAAATTATGTTTCTGTGAGGGAGGTTAGGCTGACAGTGAGTTAGATGGTGTGCAAGTTGGAAGACATGATTCCCCTTGAACAACCCTATAAGGAAATCCAATGATTGACTGATTTATTTATTTGTATGGACATTGGAAATGGTGGGGAAAACATAGTCACCTCCATAACACAACAATTAGTTGGCTGATGAGAAAGAAGGTATCCAGCATATCCAACCTGTAGCTAAAGGCCTCTGTGGTCTTTAAGTTTTTGATTTTCCATCTATGATCCAGTTTTTATCAAAAATCAGTTGAGTCATCATCTTTCTTTTAAAAACAAAAACAAAAAAGGAAAACCACTCCAACAATTGTTCTCTACTCTATCTTTTTGGCATTAAGTATACTTGTGATTATTTTTTATTAATATAATATAAATATATTGTCATAGATATTGATATAATACTAGCCCTAACTCCAATCATACCTTTAGTTATATACACAGATCTTAATAACATTTGAAGGATATGTTTATATTATTCCACCTGGAATTCTTAGCTGACATAAGAGTTAAAGCAGCTTTCTGTTTCTTAAGACCTAGTAAACAATATGTTAGGTATATTTTTGGAAAATACATTCAGTATCCTTTTCATAAGATGAACAATGTGCAATCTGTCTATTCCATTTGAGCTGAAACGAGTTGAAAATGACTGGACTATAATTGGAAATGGTAAATTGCGGAAGCAGAGGTATGAGATGTTAATGTCTTAGTTTTTCAGGTATCATTTATCAATATATAAAATCATTCCAAAGACACTGATTTAGAAGTAGATGTAAAATCTATTTCACTTATTGTATCACATGGAGAGGCAGCTGAGTCATAAAGTATATAACACTATTCACTTTGTATCACAAAGACAGTTTTATAAAAAGATCCAATTTTGATTTCCGTGTTCATTTGGATTTATATACATCTATCTCAGTTATTTGGCAGTTTAAGATTACATGAAATAAGTACAATTTTCAATTATATAGCAACTTTTCTTCCAAGGAGTCATTATGATGTGCATGATTTTTTATTGCTTTTTGTTCTTTATAAAGTAGGTTTGTCTGAAAGGCAATGACTGACACAAATGGATCCCAAATGGATCATCACATAAAATAGATTTATTTATTTATTTATTTATTTATTAAATTCAAATTTTATTAAATGTACATTTAAAAACAGAAGTAGACATGATTCAACTTCCCTGGCTACAACACTGCTATTAGTATTACCTTATGTTACAGAAAGAAAAACAGAAACTTAAAATACATTCTATAACAGGACAGAGTATAACAAACTGTACATATAGCATCTGTAATTTTTTTGGTAAACCATCTTTCAGTCGTCAACGTTGTATTTACATATCTTTCAGTTGTGTCCTAATATAGATGTTAATAAGAAGTCCTTACGATATCAACTAATCAATCGATAATCATCTCAGCGATCCTCCTTATCTCTAACCAATCGTACAAATTTTTCCAAATTTCATAATACTCCGTTTCAGTTTTATTTTTAATCTCTAGAGTAAACCTGTCCATTTTGGCGCAGGATAAGATTTTATTTATTACCGTATATATTCGAGTATAAGTCGACCCGAATATAAGCCGAGGGACCTAATTTTAACACAAAGAACTGGGAAAAAATGGTGACTCGAGTATAAGCCTAGGGTGGGAAATGAGGCAGCTACTGGTAAATGTAAAACAGCAGAGCATATCGAGCAGTTGTTTTTCAACTGAAAGCAGAATTGTAGTTGTAGTCGGATTAACATCTCACCGAACAACGTAGCGCTTTTTAGAGCAAGCAGCAGTCCCGACAGAGTCCC
>NW_015387748.1:65582-68613 GCF_001527695.2 Protobothrops mucrosquamatus | reverse complement strand
CACAAAGAACTGGGAAAAAATGGTGACTCGAGTATAAGCCTAGGGTGGGAAATGAGGCAGCTACTGGTAAATGTAAAACAGCAGAGCATATCGAGCAGTTGTTTTTCAACTGAAAGCAGAATTGTAGTTGTAGTCGGATTAACATCTCACCGAACAACGTAGCGCTTTTTAGAGCAAGCAGCAGTCCCGACAGAGTCCCGGAATGAGAGTTTAAAGATCACATATGCCGCCATGGGGGGGCGGGGGCGGTGTAGTGAGAAGACAGAAAAACAGCCAAATAGTTCATGAGGCCTCTTCTCTTCAAATGAAGCCATATTTAAGTTTTTTTAAAAAGGGGGGGGAACGACGACTTCTCAACCAACCAGCCCTCCAAGAATACACATGGCCACAAAATGTTCATGGCAAGTTACCTTGAAACAAGATTCTCCCGACCCGTAGACTACTTGAATGTGGAGGGAAAAAAAAGTGTCGGCCAAGTGCTTGGCCGGTGACCCATTCAGACTCCGAGGGAACCGTGGGAGGCCAGCAGAGATTCCCCTCTTGCTCAGAAAAACCCCGGAGTCGGGAAAGGGGCAGAGAGAAAAGGGAAAGGGAGCTTCCACGCCCACCGCCTCGCAACTTTTCACGACCGCATCAGGGCAGCAAAGGCGAGAGGGAAACAGTCAACCTGGCCCCCCTTCTGGGCCCAGACCTTCCCCGACGCAACGCACACCTCCCCCGGGCCACGGGAACTTGCGCAGAGAGCGGCACCAGCGCCGCCCGCGCGCAGAGTTGGCACTCCTACTGCAGCGGCGCGGCGGCAGCGGCGGCCACGGCGGCTCCAGCCCGGGCATCGGAGGGAAGCGCTCGCTGCTTGCTCCCCCTCCCCTGGCACTGCACTCCGCCTGCTTGCCTGGCGGCGGCGGCGCCCACAGCAGCTACTCCAGCCCGGGCATCGGAGGGAAGCGCTCGCCGCTCGCTCCCCCTCCCTGGCACTGCACTCCGCCTGCTTGCCTGGCGGCGGCAGTGGCAGCAGCACCTGCTTCTGCCGCCGCCACCACTGCTGCTACCGCCCTCCCTCGCCATCTCCCGCATCAAACTTCAGGAGCCGAAAAAAAACCTTTCGGGCGGTCGGTCAGGCGGCAAAACATATCCAGCATCTACACCAGACACCGCCCTTCCAATGAGGGCACGCATCTCGCGCCCGTCTTACCTAGAGAGAGTTTTTCCAGCCCTGCGCCGCTGCCGGGGCTCGGGCAAGGCTCACCGGCGCTCCGCTCACCGCCTCATTCCAATATGGCATGGTCGGCCCAAGCGCATGTGCCCGCCGTCTCTCTCCCCAATCCCCTCCCCACGCTTCTGGCTTTTTGGGCGCTCGCTGCACACTCCCTCGCGCTCAGACACGCGGAACCGTGGTGCTGGCCGGGGATGGGCCCCTCGCCTCTGGGCTCCTCTCCACACTCTTCCAGCCCACCCCGAGCCCCAAGCCAAAAAATAAAACTTGAGCCTCTCCTGACTTTGTGCGCCGAGAGGCGGCGTGAGCCTCCGCCCGTCGCAGCGCCACCCTGTCCCCGAGAATTTCCCGCGGGGCGCGCACCTGCCTCAAGTTATTCGGTGCACAATTGTGAAGGTTGCGGCCCCACCGGGCTCAAAGTGGTGAAGGGAGGAAGAACGGGAGAATGAAAAGGAGCTAAAAAAGAAAAAGCCCCCCTCGGCGTGCTGGAATGAAGGCAACTGGAGGGTTTGAGGGAGAAGCAGGCAGACGCTCAGTCAGCTCAGTTCTCCATCCATGTTTGCAGAGCCACGAACAACTTATGGTAAGCCTGTTTATTTCTACTGAAACTGAACCGCGAAACTCATTTTGCTCATTTTGCCACCTAAAACTATTTTGTGATGTTATTGGATATAGATTAAGCCTTTTAGTGATTGTATAGATTCCCCCCCCCAAAAAAAAGAACTACGGTACTCACTTTCCTCAGTTCTCGAGATGCTGACTCGAGTATAAGCCGAGGGGGGCATTTTTCAGCACAAAAAATGTGCTGAAAAACTCGGCTTATACTCGAGTATATACGGTATTTCTTCTTCAGTGGGGGTTTCCTTTCTTTTCCATTTTTGGGTGTATGCCAATCTTGTTGCGGTTAAAATATGCAATAGTAAGTAGAAAGATGCTTTGCTGAGTTTATCATTAATAATCCCTAATAAGGTTTCTGGTTTTAAATCAATTTTTTGTAATAGTATTTCTTCCAACCAATCTTTTATCTGATGCCAAAAATTTTGCGCTTTTGAACATTCCCACCACATGTGATAATAAGTCCCTGGAAGCCTTCTACATTTCCAGCATGTCGTTGAGGTTTTTTTATCTATTTTTGCTAGCTTTGTAGGGGGAAGGTGCCATCTATAAAACATCTTGTATAGATTTTCTTTATATGAAGTGGCTAGCGTTAACCTCCTGTTTCTATCCCATAATGATTGCCAATTATCTAGGTCAATACTGTAACCAAAATTTTTGTTCCAGATTAACATTGTTTCTTTTACCTGTTCTTCTAACAAATCTTGTTCCAATAAATATTGATATATCTTTTTTATCATTTGATCTTCTGTTCCTAGAAGGATTTTATCTAATTGTGTATGCTCTAATTTTATCCCTGGTTCTTTTTTGGTTTTTTTCTGTATCGCGACTATATTTGTAAGTATGCCCACCATTCCAACTCTATACCATCTTCTAATAATCTTTTCCTTGTTTTCAGGTCTCCATTCTCATTTAAGATATCTTTATATGTGATTACTCTTCCTAAATTTATGAATTTGGGGTGCATGAATATCTCTAATATGGATAGCCAATTGGGAATTCCTTTTTTTTTATTAAAAGTTTTATGAAGATTACAGTATAAACCCCCATACCCACCCCAAAACCCCGCCCTCCCCCTCCCCCACTTCCCAGAGCTGAACACAGGGTTACAAATATAATAATCAAAATCTATCTAACATTAACCAACTATTAAAGTAACCAAATCCATAATGCGCTTTAACTCCCCTTTAACACAAATTTAAA
>NW_015387748.1:56128-62222 GCF_001527695.2 Protobothrops mucrosquamatus | reverse complement strand
TTCTTTCTTTTCTGTGGTGAATTCAAACCGTTAACATTCCATGTCAGGAACCTTGCCATTTTTAGTGGCTTGGAGCCTCTGGAACACTCCTTGAAGATCAGCTGTCACTGATCTCTTAGGTCTTGCACCTCCCACTGGCTCTGAGGAAATCTGATGCATTATAGGTACAACATCCATCTTTTGCTGCTCTTTTTCTTTACGTCTGTGAGCTGCACGGGTCATTCTTTGTCCCTTTGGATCATCTTTCATCTCGGACAGTTGTCACTTATCATCTTGTGAATCTCCTACACTTAATGGCATTGCTCCTTCAACCGCTTGTTCTTCAAACATTCTTCTGCTAAATCGTGGAGATAGCAGTGAACCTGCCTTCAAAACCGAACTGTAAAAATCTCTTGCTTTCAAAATTGTGTTGAGTCTGTAACGTGTCCCCATATAGCTTACCACAATTCCAACAGGTATGTCCCATCTGAATTGAATTTGTTGTTTTTTCAGCTCTTCAGCCAGAAAAGCAAAGTCCTTTCTTTTCCTAAGTATCTTAGGAGGTATTTCCTTTAAAATTATAACATCTTGCACTAGAATTTGGAATCTCTGTTTATAAAAGGCTTGAATAACTTCATTACGAATTGATCTTCTGGAAAAGTAAATTACAACATTTCTTGGTAAATTTCTCTGTCGTGCGACCCATGAATTTACCCTAAAAAAAATTTCTATCTCTCTCAAAATTTCTTCAGGTTCGCATGACAAAACAACAGCCAAGTCTGCTGCAATCTCTTCTTTCAAATTTTCTTGCGCGTTCTCCTTCAGTCCCCTTATTCTCAAAGCATATTCCATATCTCTATATTGTGACATAATAATTTCATTCTGAGTTATATCCACATTATCCTCTACTTTCCCAAGTCTGTCCTCTAATCTTTCAACATTTTCCACCACCTCGTCCACCCGTCCATCTAAGCGTTCTACGTGAGCTGCTAAACCTTGAAAAGCTAACAGTATATTCTGTCTCATTTCATTGTTCTTCTCTTCAAAAAGCTCAGCTGTCTCTATTCTGATCTGTTTCGCTGTATTCATCAAAGCATCCTGCAAGTCCTTAAGTGTAAGTGATGACGGTGGGGGAGAAGGAGGGGGCATCTTTGGCTTAGGTTGCTGTGAAGTTTGAACAACCAGAGAAGAAATCTGACCTTTCAGAGGAGCAGAAATTCCAGTACGTTTTGAAGCCATCTCTTTAAAAAAAAAAAAAAAAATCTTGTATAATCTTATAAAAGCAATAATTGCGAGATGTATATTAATAATAAAAAGGAAAGAGGAAGCTTGCAATTTACTTAAACTAGAAAATGTTACATTGTTTCCTTGTCTTCACTTAAACGTCAAGTAAAAGTGAAAGTCTCTTAAATATCACTTCAAACAAAAGGAAGACATTCCGCGGCCATATTTTTTCTTCTTCTTGTAGTTTAGATAGTAAATGAGGAAGATACTTATTTATCTTCTGAGTTAAAGTCCCAAATTAACCAAATTCCGATCCTCCTGATCAGCTCCGTCTGCTTTTAATTTTACTCAAAGTCTCTTTAATTAGCAGATGTGGAAGCAGCGTCTGGCTTTGTTCCAAAGAACAAAGGCGGCCCAAGGTGCGGAGAAAACCCAGACTCTGAGGGAGTTCTCACCTTCGTCCTCCAAAGAAAAAATCTTTAGAAGACTAGGGAACTCAACCTCTATCCAGGAAAACTCACCTCCTCCCCTTCACCCAGGGAGAGAGGTTCCAAGCCGCGGAACAGCTGTTGAGCGCCGTTCCTTCAGGCTTTAACACATCCCCGGGGTGGACGGCTTAGAAAAAAGCCGCCATCATCGCGGCAGTCACCACCGGAAGTTGCCAATTGGGAATTTCTATATAAATATTTTTTTTTATTTTTATCCACACGTCTAATAGTGCCCGTGTCAAGTGTCTGAGTAACGAAACACTAATATGGTGATTCTGAAAGTACTGATGAGCCTTATATTTCCCGTCCCACATTATGGCATGCCACCCTATTTGCATGTCATGGCCTTCTAATGCCAGTAGTCTTCTGTTCCTTAAGTGTATCCAATCCTTTATCCATACCGATATTGCTGCTTGATAATATTTTTCCCAATCCGGGAAGCCGAGCCCTCCTCTTTCCTTTGCATCCTGTAATAATTTTAATTTAATTCTCGGTTTTCTACCTTGCCAGATAAATTTGGATGTAATTCTGTTTAAATTTTCAAAAAAATCCTTGCCTAATTTAATTGGTACACATTGGAATAAAAAGAGTAATTTGGGAAGTATATTCATCTTGATTGTTGCTATTCTCCCCATAAAGGAGAGCTGCAAGTTTTTCCATCTGTCTAAGTCTGCTATAATTTGATCTATTAATTTATCATAATTTTCTCTTTTGAGTGTAATATATCTTGCCAATAGTTGGATCCCCAAGTACCTTACTCTTTTAGATGTCTGGATATTGATTTTCTCTACTAGCTCAGTTTCTTGTAAATTGGACATGTTTTTAAACATTTTAGTTTTTTCTTTATTAATCTTCAACCCTGCGACATCTCCATAATTTTCCAGCACCTGTAATAATCTTCCAGAAGGGGTCTTCCAAAATGAAAACTAAATCGTCTGCATAAGCCTGTAATTTAAATGTCTCTTTTCTGATTTCTAATCCTTTAATCAGCTTATCTTTTCGAATTATTCTTGTGAGTGCTTCTAAAGAAAGAATAAATAATAGAGGAGATAATGGACAACCTTGTCTCGTGCCTTTTTGTATTTGGACGCTATTTGTTAATTCTCCGTTTATGATTACTTTTGCTTCTTGTTTGGAATAGATTGCTTTAAACATGTTTATAAATTTCCCCCCGAATTCCATCTGTTTAAGGTGAGTCGACATAAAATTCCATTTGACATTATCAAATGCTTTCTGAGCATCAACAAAAATCAATGCCATTTGTTTTTCGCTATGTAATTCATAATATTCTAAGATGTCTAGTATAATCCTAACATTATGTCTAATTTGTCTTTTAGGCAAGAAGCCATTTTGGTCGGTATGGATAAATTCAACTAAATATTTTTTTAATCTTTCTGCCATTATGGTCATGAAAATCTTATAATCCGTGTTCAGTAAAGAGATGGGCCTATAGTTTTTAATGCAGGTCAAATCAGAGTTTTCTTTAGGAATTAGTGAGATGATTGCTTCTTTCCATGAGTTTGGGGTTTTTGCTGTATTTAGTACATCATTAAATATGTCCAGTAGGGTTGGGGCCAAAAGTTCTTGGAGGTTCTTATATATTTCGGACGGTAATCCATCGGGGCCAAGTGTTTTATTACTTTTTTGCTTTTTAATTGCTTCTATAATTTCTTGGACTGTTATATCTTTATTTAATATATTTTGGAATTCTTCCGGAACCTTCGGTAAGTCCGCTTTCATAAGATATTGTGATATTCTTTCCTCAGTAACCTTTTCATCCTCTTTATAAAGATTTTTATAGAATTCATACGTCACCCATTTTTTTTCTTCATTTTGATTACATAATTTACCAATCCATCTTTTATCTTTTTGTTTTTTCAATCTATAAGCCAACCATCTCCCGGGTTTATTTGCCTGTTCAAAAATTTTTTGTCTAATACTTTTTATTTTTTTGCCATTTCTCCCTTTTCTATAATGTTCAATTTATGGTTATTTAAATCTAGCTGTTGTTTTAGGTCTCTACATTGTGGGTTTTTTTGTAGTTCTGATTCTAATTTTTTGTATTTTTCCTCTAAACTTTTTCGATATTGCCTTTTCTTTTTATATTCATTGGCCATGTACGCAATTGCAGTTCCTCTCAAAACAGCCTTGGCTGTGTCCCATAAATTTTGAGTGCTAGTCTCCTCTTTCTTATTTATCTGGAAGAATGTCCACATTTGTTCCTCCATCTTATGCTTAAATTCTGTTGGTTTAAGATTGCCTTTTTAGAGTCTACCTCCTTGTTGTTGTCTTCTGTTCTTTCCATTTAATTATAATGGGATTATGGTCTGCCCAAGTATTAATGTCTATTACTACATCATCAATATCTGAATTTAATTCTTTCGTTGTCCAGACCATATCAATTCTGGACCATGATTGATGCCGCCCTGAATAGTATGTAAATTGCTTTTCATTCAGATTTCTCTCCCTCCAACTATCTTGAATATTTAATTCTTCCACCATTTTAAAAAAAGTACCAGGTAATATTCTGCTGCTTCGTTTCCTTACTTCCTCACTTTTATAATCTAATTCTCTGTCTATAATTGCCTTAAAATCGCCAATTATATAAATGTTCTCGTATTCCATATCAGCAATAACCTTACGCAGTTTCTTATAAAATTGTCTTTATTGTTCATTGGGGGCATAAATTCCTACCAGGGCGACCTTTTTTTTATTCAGGGAAATTTCAATAATCAGTATTCTACCTTCCTCATCTCGATAGATTTGTCTTGCTGGGATTCTTTCTTTAACATATATCACAATTCCTCCTTTCTTCTGCTGTGAAAGTGATACAAATTTGATTCCTAACTTAGAGTAGTTTAGTAGATCCTGATCTTGAATATTTATATGTGTTTCTTTTAAAATTGTTATGTTTAAGTTTTTCTTACTGAGCTTATTCAAAATTATATTTCTCTTAGCCGGGGAGTTTAGTCCATTTACATTTAATGATAATACTGTTAATATTTCTACATTACTGCCTCTGTTTTGATCTTGTCGCTCTTGTCAGTCTATCTTCCTTGAGTTCTTTGTGTCTACTTTCATCATCATTGTCATAGTTCATTCTCATTTTTTCTCTTCTCTCCGTTTCCCGTTCTTTGCCTTGTAATTCTCATGTCTTTCTATTATATCTCTCTGTATTATTCTCTTCTCTTAACTCTCTTTCTTCTAGTTCATCTTCATTGCCTAGGTGCTGCTGGAAAAACTCTTCTGCTTTGTTAATCGAATCTAGCTTATATCTTTTTTCTTGCCAGGTCACCAGAATCCCTTCCGGCATCAGCCACCTAAAATTGATGTTTTGTTTTATTAATTTTGATGTAATATGTTGGTAGGGCCTTCTCAGGTCTCTTACCCTTCTAGGGACTTGTTTAAGAAGAGTTAGTTGTTTACCTCTGTATTCTATTTGGTCATCCCTTGTTCTATGCAAAATTTCATCCCTAATTGACTTCTTCACAAATCTGATATGTACTTCCTTGGGTAGGTTATTTCTTCTCGCGTAATTTGTGTGGATTCTGTATATTTCATCAATCTCATTTGCCATCTCTTCTTTCCCTGTCCCTAGGGCCCTTGCTAACAAGTCTGTCATCATTTCTGGGAGGTCCTCCCCCATCTCTTATTTCACGTTTTGAAAACATAAATAATGGTCTGCTTTCTCCAGTTTCAAGCAGGATAACAATTTTTTTTCTAATTCTTTGCTGGCGAGAATTTTTCATTCATTTCATCTACTCTTCTTTCCTCCTTATTCATTCTGTCCTCCATTTCTAATAATTTCATTTTTCAATATCTGTTGTTGGAAACATTCAAATTTTCCGTCCATTGCTCCTATCTTCTCTTTAAGTTCTCCAGTATCATTCCTTATTTCACCTATTTCTTTTTTTTAAATCCTCATGATTTCTCAGTATAACCTCTTGCATGGATTGTAGCATTGCTTGTAGGTCTTTAAGTGAGCCTGTTCTCTCCCATGGCATCATCTCTTCTATGGATCTTTGCCCTGCTGGGCTTAATTCCGCTGATGAGGCTTGGGTTATCTGCCTTCTTCCAGTCCCAACTCTTGTTAGATTTGGGGTGCTTGTCATCTTTCTAAATGACATCAACCAACCCTCCAACTTGTACACGATCTTTGTCTTTTCCTCCACCACACCTGGAGAATTTATTATCTTTCCAAGGGTATAATCACTAGTGCCTTATATCTTAACAATGATATATTTTGTTGCTAACACAATATGAAACCTATTACACTTACACTTCTAATACACAATAATCAATATTAATCAATTGCAAGTGTTTATATTCCACTACAGTCCTAATTTATCTATATAATAACATGTAACAATAATATAACCATTAAATTACCTCAATATTATAAC
>NW_015387748.1:33319-55106 GCF_001527695.2 Protobothrops mucrosquamatus | reverse complement strand
AGGAATTTGCCTTCTTGACACAGGAGTTAAAAAATAGACAAATCCCATTCAGATGGAATATACCTACTGGAATTATGGTGACTTTTGATAATAAATGTTATAGACTGGATACACCTCAAAAAGCCAAGGATTTTTATTTACTAATTTTAAAGGCTGAAAAAGCATCACCATCGCAATCTGGAGAAACGGGAGGATTATCCAAAACGTTGGAAGCATTATCGGTACAAGGGAAGGCACAGACTCAACAATCTGAAGCAAGAGAAGAAGCGAATCGGATTATGACCCATGCTGCCTATAGAAGAAGAGAAAAGGGAAAAAAGGGGACTTAGATTTCTGACTTTGATCGTTTAATTGAAATGATTTAACTAGATATCTGGTTAAGGTTGAAGTAATAATAAAAATTTTGTGGTATAACGGGTGGAGGGATTCTTTAAGGGAAGTTGGAAATGTTTTTATATATGATTAGGGCTATTTTCTTCTCTTTTTAGTGTTTTTTTTCTTACTTTTGGGGGGAGATTGAAGGATTATAGATGGGATATATTTGAGTGGTAATATTTTTTGTTTAGTAGTTGTTTCTATTTACAAATTTATATTTTAATGATACTATTAATTATATGAAATGAAAATTTTCTTTATGTTAATTAGGAAAGGATTATTGCTTAAATTACATATATAGATATAATAGTGTTTTTTAATTATGTGAATTTTTTTTTTTTAGTTCATTTAAGGATTAGGTAGATTATAAATTAGTATAGTTGTAATATTTTATTTAGAGTTAAAGGGGTGTGTAGATTGTTAGTGTTATAATTGTTTTAATTGGATTAATGATTGTAGAGGAATTATGGAAATATGAACTTGATCCTGTATTCAGCTCCGGGAAGCCGAGGAGGGTATGGGGGGAAAGCTAAAGTTAATGTATTGTGTATATTGGAAGATGTATATTTTATAAAAAATAAAAAATTTTACCAAAAAAAAAAAAAAAAGTTACAATTCATCCCTTCTGGATGTCGTGCCCTGCAAGGCCTGCTCACCCGGAACGGCTGGAGATGAAGCTGCCGTGCCGCTCTGCCCTCTGGGAGGGTCCGTGCTCACTATCTGCTGCCCTTGCTGCTGCTGGCGCCCTGTTGCCTCCTGTCTTTGCTGCCATTGGCATCGCGGGCCAATGACATCATGTGGAAGTGCCTCGCCGGGCCGACAACCAGATGGGAGCGACGTAAATAGGAGGACAGAGCTCGGACATGTGCCTATTGGGGCGAGCTGTTCACGGGCCTTGTTGGGGGATGGCTGATGCCTGGGGGGGTGGAGTTACGGACGGATAGATGGAAACTTTCCGTTCCACCTGGACTGGAGTTAACGACTTGGGTGGGGTTAGTTGAGGGTGCGGTGAGCCTGTGGCGTGATTGGGGCGTGACTACTCTATGTAAGGCACTGGGAGCAAGCCACTCCCAGTGCTAACTTTGTTTCATGTGTGAAATAAAACACCTGATAGTTTGTTGTTCCTGTTTTCTTTGGCTTGTCGGCTCAGTTCAAAGAGAACGTCTGACAGTATGTTAGCACTCACCAAAGAAAAAAGAGAAATCTTTTACTACTTTGTAGTTTTCAATCCCCGGGTCCTGGTGGTGGAGGAAGAACAGCACTAACGAATATGGCAGAGGGGACCCAGAGCATCCCACAGGCAGAGGAAGCAACGGATCAAACAGGGCAGCCTGAGTTAACACCTGCACCCGAAGAAGGGGAAGTCCAGCTGGTGGTGAAGCCGAAAGAAAAAGCCCAGCTGCCTGTGGACACGAAGGGGGCCACAGCAGCCCACTTCTACCCTCTCGTCTGGGGAGTGGTGGCTAAGTCCTGCTCTGCACCAATCAGAGGCCAGCAGGCAACAGACTGCAGGAGTAGGCTCCCCTTTGACTGGTTGGAGGGAGAGATGCGTCACTGGGGACGAAGAAGAGGAGTGGAGTTACTCCACAGCCCCTGGAAGATACACCCTGGATGTTCTTAGGGACCAATTCAGAGAAACGGGATACCTTGCACCACCACCACATTCCAGAGCTGCTCCTGGGCTAGGGCTGCCATCGGAGGCCCCCTGGTTCCATTTAGCCAGCCCAAAACTTAGGCTAGCCCCCGGCATCACCCTTCCCAGATGGGGCCTTATGGGGGACCCGTTTCAGCTGAGCCTCAGTACCACCGTGAAGGCCGGTCGACTGGGGGTCCAGCTGCAACCCATGCCAGGGTCCTCAGGCTCATGGGGACCAGGCCCCGATACCCGCCATGCTGGGGTCCCGGATGGGGCCCAGTATACAGCACAGGCGACAGCCCCCTGGCCTCCGGCTATAATGTGGAATCCACCTCCCATAGCAGGCTATCTTCATGAGCCATGTGCTCAGCCACATAGACCACTTCGCCTCCTTATACCCATCCAATTGGGCAATGGTGGTCGCGGTGACGGCCAGCTTGTAGGGAGAGGCAGCGGCCTGGGCTGCGGACCTTTATAGCGATCACGCCAGGGAGTTGGCCGACGGCCTATTCCTGGAGGCCTTAAAGACCAGGTTTGAGGACCCCTCCCGGGTGCAGTGAGCTGAGGCGGAGGTGCTGGGGTTGAGACAACGAGGCTGGCCCACAAGAGAATATGTCCGGGAGTTTCAGCGGGCCGCTGGGAGGCTCCGTTCATGGCCAGAACGTCTTTTGGTCCATCACTTCCGGGCTGGCTTGGACAAGGACTTGCGCCGGGCATGTGTGGTTAGAGGCATCCCGTGCCGGCTCCCAGACTGGTTCCGGGTGGTGGCAGAGTTGGATGCAGGGTTGCAAGAGTTCCGGCGGACACCAGATGAGCAGTCAGCCCCTCAACGGGTTGTGGAACAGCCAAAAGAGCTTGACCGGCAGCCCCTAACTTCCAGTTCCACCCCCCAAGCCGTGTTTAGGTGCTTCAGGTGTAATCGGCCGGGCCATCGGGTCACAGAATGTCCGGTTCCAGCAACCACCAGCACCCCAACTGCTGCAGGTAAGCCCGGGGTTACGCCAAAGAGGACCACGGAGCGGGCAAGGGCAGCCTGGCAGGCGGAAAGTGGAACTCCCCAACGGCCGACGGTGGAATCAACATCCGCCGAAGGACCCGTCGCAGAGTATGACGAGGGAGATCCGGCAGAGGACCCAATAGTGAGTCAACCCATTGCTCCTTTTGCCATCCCTATCACCTTGACAATCCCACTAACGGGGCAGTCAGGCGATTACCAAGCCCTAATTGACACAGGGTGTACCCGTTGTTTGATCAGCAGAGAGGTCGTGGAGAAGGTGGCCATTAGAGTAACCCGGCTAGCATCCCCCATCCGTTTTGAGCAGGTGGACGGGTCCCTTTTGGGTGGGGCTCCGGCCACGTTGGTCACAGAACTGGTGAGGATGGAAATGGGTAAACACTGGGAGATGCTTCGGTTCATTATAGTGCTGTCTATGACCAAGGCAGTGATTTTAGGCCTGGCCTGGCTAGACAAGTGGACTCCAACTATGTGGTGGGCTGAGGGGTGTCATCACTTGCGGCTTGGGATTGGACCCCAGCCACCCAGCATGAGCCGGCTGGGTCTGAAAAAGTTGTGGAGGGGTTAAAAACAACCCAGGAGGAGGGGGAAAATGGTTTCCCAGCTGTGTATAACAACCTGGCTGCAGTGTTTAGTGAAAACGAATGCGATAGCCTGCCACCCCAGCGCCCAACTGACTGCGCGATCGAGATTCAACCGGGGGCTAAGTTACCAAAGCCCCGGATGTATCCTATGACGCCGTTAGAGCTACAGGAGTTGAGGCATTATATAGATAAGAATCTAGCAAGGGGTTTCATACAGCCAGCCCGTTCCCCGATAGCCGCCCCGGTTCTATTCCAGGAGAAGAAGGACAGGGGTCTCCGGCTTTGTGTGGACTTCCAGGGCATCAACGCAGTCTGCGTGGAACATATGTACCCCTTGCCACTCATGAAGGACCTTCTGGTCCATCTAGCCTGTGGGAGGGTCTTCACGAAATTGGACCTCAGGGAGGCGTATTATAGGGTTAGGATAAGGGAAGGCGATGAGTGGAAGACGGCCTTTAACTGTCCGTTAGGCAGCTATCAGTTTAGGGTGATGCCCTTCGGCCTACAGGGGGCCCCCGCAGTGTTTATGCAGCTCATCAATGGGGTCTTCCATGAGCATTTATACCGCGGGGTGCTCGTCTACCTTGACGATATCCTAATCTATTCTGAGACTTTGGAGGAACACATCCAGCTGGTGCGTGATGTGTTAGAAAAGCTGTTACAGGCTAAATTATATGTGAAGCTATCTAAATGCGAATTCCACCAAACCAGCCTTGACTACCTGGGGTACCGCATTTCAGCTGCGGGGGTGGAAATGGACCCCAACAAGGTAAAAAGTGTGCTGGAATGGCAGGCTCCTAGGACACGGCGCCAGCTGCAAAGTTTCCTCGGCTTCGCCAATTTTTACAGACATTTTATACCCTCCTTTGCAACGGTGGCCCTCCCTCTGACGGACCTCTTACGTACTCGGTCCTCTACAACAAAACCTCGGCCTGGCCAGGCTCTAGCCTGGACCACCGACTGTCAAAAGGCATTTGAGGCATTGAAAGCTTTGTTTGCCAGAGAGCCTGTGTTGCTGCATCCAGAACCAGAACGGCCCTTTGTGGTACAGGCCGACGCCAGCGATGTCGCCATGGGGGCTGTGCTGCTCCAACGAAACGCCCAAGGAGCATTGCAGCCATGTGCATATACCTCCCGGAAGCTAACGGAGGCTGAAAGAGCATGGGCTATTTGGGAGAAGGAGGCGTTCACGGTGCGGTGGGCTCTCTCCACATGGCGGCACCTGCTGGAGGGAGCAAACCATCCATTCGAGGTCTGGACAGACCATAAGAACTTGGAGGTGTTACAGACCTCCCGACGCCTATCACCAAAGTATGTGCATTGGGCACAATACTTCAAAAGGTTTCGGTTCCACCTCAAGTATGTGCCAGGGGGAAGGAACTTCCTCGCGGACGCTCTGTCCCGGCTCCCGCAATATGATAGCAAGAGGGAGGAGGTGGTGCAAGCAATCGTGCCCCCCTACAGCCAAAAAGAAGTAAGCACTTGCTCCTGAGTAGTGTCCTTTGAGGACGAGTTACGAATGGCTCTACAACAGGATACGTGGTTAAAGGACAATCCTGGATTGCTAACCCAACGGGACGGGTTAGCATGGTATGGTAGAAAACTGTACATCCCGAGGAACATGCAGGATCGGGTTTGTCACCGGTGCCACGACGCAAAACAAGCTGGCCACTTTGGATTCCTAAAGACGTTACGCCTGGCCAGGCGTCAATTCTGGTGGCCCCGGATGAAATGAGATATTGAAGCGTATGTTAAGAACTGCCAGGTATGTGCTCAATCGAAGCCCTATCCTGGGAAACCGATAGGGTTGCTCCAGTCGGTGGCAGACCCAGAACGTCCATGGCAGCATATAGCCATGGACTTTATTGTGGAGCTGCCTGAGGTCCGGGGATACTCAGTAATATGGACAGTAGTGGATTTGTTTTCTAAACAAGCTCATTTCATCCCCTGTAGGGGATTACCATCAGCTAGGCCAGGGTTGGCAACCTGCGACAGTGAAAGAGCCACTTGGACCCGTTTCCCTCGCAAAAGAAAAAAATGGGAGCCGCAAAATGTGCACGTGCATGCGCACAGAACACAGGGCTTGATTAAAGAGTGGAGCTTAAGGCAAGACATGCACCGGCCCTGCCCCCCATCCAGCTCTGGTATGGACGACTCTGCTGTCCTGGCTTCTCCTCCCTTCGGAAAAGACTGCTCTCCCCCAGCCCTCCCTCTCTGGGACTTTCTTCTTTCCGCCTTTTGGCGCAAAGGTTCCCAGGGAGTGGAGGAGGAGGCCGACGGGGAGAAAGAGCTGCTGTGGTGAATCTTCCGAGACGGCAGCAGACAGCCGCTCGGGCTCGCCTATCTCAGCCTGCTGCGGGAGGCTGGAGTTGAGGCTTCTGGTTCGCTCTGGGAGGGGTGCTCAGAAAAGAGAGGATGGGAAGTGGAAAGTGGGAGAAAGGACTTCTTCTCTGGGGTTCTTTCGCTGGGAGGGGGAGGAAGCAGCAGTTCTGCTCCGTGGGAGGTGGGAGCAGGCGGCCTCTCCTTCAAACTTTGCCAAATGACTCCAGGAGTGAAGCGAGCTCCGAGTCCCCGGAATGTCAACTTTGCAAAAGAGAGAGGCAGTGGTGGGATTAAAATAAAATGGGGGGGAGGTTGAGGAAACCCAGCAGACGCCTACATCAGAGGGCCAGCAAGAAAGGCAAGATCAGGGAGAGAAAGAAAGCTTTCGGGGCTTGTGCACAGACATAGCTGACTCCTCCTCATCTCCTGCCCTTGCTGCATCTCCTGTGGAGAAGCGTTGTTCTATCCCAGCCTATTGCTGTCCTTGTTAGAGGCACAAGGACCAAACCCCTGCTGATACAATAGGCTGGAGACTTTAAAACAAAACAAAATCCCTTTTATTTGGGTGACAAACCTGTCAATAAGTCCAAAACACAAACAGCAAAACTCAAGTCCAAAGGAAGGAAATAGTCCACAGGAACACNTTGCAAACAAGACGAACAGACCAGGATTCCAAGAAGCACTTTGCAAACGGTTGCCTTCAGCAACCAGCACCGCCCACACCTCCCCTTTTTATACAGCAGTCCCAGGGCGTTGCCTCTCACTGCCTTCTCCTTTTACTTTGGAGTTGTCGCATTGACTGCTGTTGTTTTTCTCTCGCTACCTGACGACGTCTGCGAGCATCAATTAGCAAATCCAGGTGTGAGCCTTCCGAATCTGACTCATGCTCCTCACACAGCTGAGCTTCATCAGAAACAGGACTGGAGGGGCCAGGCTCTTCATCAAGCCGTGAGTCCTGTAATTCATTAGAGCCTCCCACTGACCCTGACGGCCCCTCAAAGGCCTCCTCCACCTCCTCCTCAGATTCCTCAAACTCAGCTTTTGGGAACACAGGCTGGCATGGAATCACAACAAGCGTTTGCATCTCTCTGTGTCTCTGCCACTCAAAGCCATCCTGCAGCTCGATTCTTGAAGTGATTTCAATCGGCCCCTTCATTGGCAAGAGTCCCCATGGAAGTCAATGGAGGTCCGCAGCGACTCGAAAAGCCAGCCGCAGCACCTCCAAGTCCATTGATTTTACCGGCTCAGCCGCCCAGGGATAGCCAAAAACCAATGCCCCTGCCAGCTGCCGCCCCCGCCGCGCCTCCCCAGCCCGGGGAGACACGAGGCTGGTTCAGCAGCCCGGGGACGGCCAGAAACCAATGCCCCCGCCAGCCCCCACCCCACCACGCCTCCCCAGCCCAGGGAGACATGAGGCCGGTTCAGCGGCCCAGGGACGGCCAGAAACCAATGCCTGCACCAGCCCCCACCCCCGCCATGCCTCCCCAGCCCGGGGAGACACAAGGCTGGCTCAGCGGCCCGGGGATGGCCAGAAACCAATGCCCCTGCCAGCCCCCACCCCTGCCACACCTCCCCAGCCCGGGGAGACACGAGGCCGACTCAGCGGCCCGGGGAGGGGCAGGAACCACTGCCCCCACTGGCCGCTGCCCCCACCGGGCCTACTGCCCGGCCCAGGGAGGGGCAGGAACCAATGCCCCTGCCAGCCCCCACCCCCGCCGTGCCTCCCCAGCCTGGGGAGACACGAGGCCGGCTCAGTGGCCTGGGGACGGCCAGAAACCAATGCCCCTGCCAGCCCCCACCCCCACTGCGCCTCCCCAGCCTGGGGAGACACAAGGCCGGCTCAGCGGCCCGGGGAGGGGCAGGAACCGCTGCCCCCACCGGCCACTGCCCCCACCAGGCCTACTGCCTGGCCCAGGGAGGGGCAGAAACCAATGCCCCACCGGCCACTGGCCCTGCCAGGCCTGCTGCCCAGCCCGGGGAGACACGAGGCCGGCTCGGCTGCCCCTCCGCCTGGTGCAGGTAAGCCCCCTCCCTCCCCCCCACTCACCCTCCATCTCTGGCTCTGCTGCTGCTTGGCCGAGGGCCGCGGCTTGCGGGAGGGCTGGCTGTCTCAACCGAGGCTCTGCTGGGCCGCTCCCAGCATGCATCTCAGACTGGGCCAGCCCTGGAAAGGCCCTTCCTGGCCATCCTTCTCCCAGGGGGCAGGACACCTGGCTGCAGGGCCAATCAGGAGCTCTGCGAGGGGGCAAATCTGAGAGAGAGAGAGAGAGAGAGAGAGAGAGAGAGAGAGAGAGAGAGAGAGAGAGAGAGAGAGAGAGAGAAGGAAGCGCAAGTGCCTCTCTGTCTCTGTCTCTGTCTCTGTCTCTCTCTGAAAATGGCAGAGGAGGCTCCGGAGCCGCAGGAGGTGGCTCAAAGAGCCGCATGCGGCTCCGGAGCTGCGGGTTGCCGACCCGTGAGCTAGGCGATTGGCTAAAATGTACCTGACTCATGTGTATCAGCTGCACGGAGCACCGCGTCACATAATCTCGGACTGTGGGGTCCAGTTTACAGCACGGTTTTGGCGTGAATTCATCTGATTCCTCGATTCCACCCAAGGTCTCAGTTCAACGTACCACCCGAGCACCAACGGTGCAGCAGAACGGGCCAACGCTGCAGTGGAGAGATACCTCCGGAGCTACGTATCGTACCAACAGACAGATTGGGTGGATCTAGTAGTGTTTGCGGAGGTGGCGTACAATAACGCCGTACATAGCAGTACTAGATTCACCCCATTTCTGGTGGTGTATGGTAGGGATTTCTTTCCAATACCTGAGTGCAGGACCCGGGAGTCCCAACCCCACCAGGCCGATGGTTGGTTCAACCATGTAGGGGGAGTGTGGGGTGTGGTTAAAAAGGCCTTGACGAAAGCAGGGGAAATGACCAAGAAACAGGCAGACAAAAAACGACGGGCAGAGACACCATTCAAAGTGGGTGACCTGGTTTATTTATCCACTAAATATATAAAGCTCCAGGTACCATGCAGGAAGCTAGCCCCGAAGTATCTCGGCCCTTTCCGGGTGGCCCAAATCATCAACCCGGTAGTAGTACGGCTACAGCTGCTGCAGTTCCTCGGTAAGGTCCACCCAGTGTTCCATGTCAGCCTACTAAAGCCCGTGACAGGTGAATGTGCACGGGAGGGCCCAGGTCCCATATTCCCGGGCCAATATGAGGTCCAGGAGATCCTGGACTCTAGGGTGAGGAGAGGTGGACTCTACTACCTTGTCCTTTGGATGGGCTACCCGCTGTCTGAAGCATCCTGGGTAAGGGAGAGGGATGTCTCAGCGCCCCAGCTGGTCAATAAGCACCATCAAAGACACCCTCAAAAGCCCAGTAGGTGGATGCCTGTTGCAACCCTGAATGAACGTGAACGCTAGCCTTGTTGTGCTTCCTTCCAGGGGGACCCCTGGTAGGGGGAGCTGGATGTCGTGCCCTGCGAGGCCTGCTCACCCGGAATGGCTGGAGATGAAGCTGCCGTGCCGCTCTGCTGTCCAGGAGGGTCCATGCTGACTATCTGCTGCCCTTGCTGCCACTGGCGCCCTGTTGCCTCCTGTCTTTGCTGCCGTCGGCGTCGCGGGCCAATGACGTCATGTGGAAGCGCCTCGCCGGGCCGACAAGCAGATGGGAGCGACGTAAATAGGAGGACAGAGCTCGGACATATGCCTATTGGGGCGAGCTGTTCACGGGCCTTGTTGGGGGATGGCTGATGCCTGGGGGGCGGGTGGAGTTACGGACGGATAAATGGAACCTTTCCATTCCACCTGGACTGGAGTTAACAACTTGGGTGGGGTTAGTTGAGGGTGCGGTGAGCCTGTGGTGTGATTGGGGTGTGACTACTCTATGTAAGGCACTGGGAGCAAGCCACTCCCAGTGCTAACTTTGTTTCATGTGTGAAATAAAACACCTGATAGTTTGGCGTTCTTGTTTTCTTTGGCTTGTCAGCTCAGTTCAAAGAGGACGTCTGACATTGTTTTAGAAACTTTTTAAAGCAATTAATTCACTTCTTAAGTTCTGAGTATCACTCTTCCCTCATTTAATGCTGATTGGTCGTCAGTTCTTATTCAAGATGTCCACTCTCTCTCTGCTCAGTCCACACTGTCATTTTTCAAGTTTATTTTGTTTTTTGTTAAACTTCTTCTTGGCTTTGCTGCAAGAGCCAGAAAGAGAAACCACCCTTGATCACCAGTCCTTACAGCCTGTGAGTCTGTTACTTTAAGGTCAGATCTCTTTTTCCCCCTGCCTCCTTTTTCGCCGCTATCTGACAGGGGAGGTGATTTCCCCCTTCCGCTCTGGGGCTTCTCCTCTTTTCTTCTCTTCTTTGAAATTCTCCGGAATGATTTCACAATCCGGGACACTTACAAGAGTTTGCTGAGTGTTCACTCCGCCGGGTTAGTTGAGTCACTGTCCTGCTCATTCACCGCTATTTCTGACAGCTGTCATTTCTTCATGGCTGCCATGATGGGCCGTCTCCTTCACCCGGCTTTTTCCTAGGCTTTCCTGGTTTTTGCGGCTCGGACTGCCATCCTGAGCCACTCACCTGGGTGCCTCCGTTTCTGATCTCCCTCTGAGAGATCTGGGGCTTTTAAAAAACCCACCGGGAACAGAGAAATGGCTGTGAAATTGGCATGCTCATTCAGAGCGGCGTTTCAGCACAGCCATTTCGTTTGACAGCTGGCTCCACCTCCTCACATAAAATAGATTTATAATGGACTTTTAAACTAAATCTAATTTAAGTTTAGGAAAACTAGAAAGTATAACATTCACCTTTGAATATATCCAATATACTTTTAGATATATATTTATTTCTGCCAGTCATTCCTGGTGTTAAAAATAATGAAAAAAAATTTATGTGTCAGAAATATACATAAATAAAGCAGAATGCAAAATATATCTGAGATGACTTGTATCTAGGCATAGAATTTCCTGAATAGCAGTGGAATATCCCAATGTTTGGTGAAGTTTGGTTAATGTTATATATTAATGTTAATGTTATATATTATATATTATCTTTTTTCGTTGAATAAGGTTTTCACTAACTGGCTTGAAAAGAAAGCCTACTCGTTCTCTTAGCAGTGTGAGCCATGGTGGTTCAGTGGTTAGAATGCAGAATTGCAGGCTAACTCACTGCTCACTCCAGGAGTTTGTTTCTGAGCAGCTCAAGGTTGACTCAGCCTTCCATCTTTCCGAGGTGGGTAAAATGAGGACCCAGATTGTTGGGGACAATATGCTGACTCTGTAAACTGCTTAGAGAGGGCTGTAAAGTACTAAGAAGTGGGTATATAAGTTTAACTGTTATTGCTATTCAGAAACAGGTTACACACTGTATTTTTTGCTCATAGCTATTTCATAAACCTTGTCAACTTAATTCAAATAACACTTATTATTGAGGAATTGGGTATTTCATCTATTTTTATAATAGAAAGATTAAATAAACCATTAGCTCATTGTTTTAAAATTAAATTAATGATCTCATGGAGGCATTTATGAACTTCCACAGAAACGTGATTATAATATGCTTTGGAGTTGGGGCTCAGCCAAGGTTATGGTTGGACAAAACTATGATGGGACAGGGAGTTAATTTTCATATGACCAGACATAAAAAGTAGCCCAAGAGTATTTAAAAAATTGTTAGATTTATGCAACTTCTGAAACAGTGCACAGAGTCATGCCTAAAAGTACGTTTTATTGACCATATGGATTACTTATGGTCAACTTGGGCCTAACATAGAAAAGTAGGAAAAACTCTTTTTTTCTATTTGGGATGTGAACCATATGGAGGGAGTAAAATATATTGCCTGTTTTTCCTCAAACCATTGCTTTGTTGTCTGATGAAAATGGGTTTCCTGGCTACTATAACAAGCCATACAGTAATAACAACAACAACAACTAGCCAAATCTAGGAAATCCGTATCCCTCATCAAAATACTGGACTCAAAATCTGGTATGAAACTTAACTGCAGTGGAGTTATTTCATAGATTACAGAAAAAAGACACAGCAAATTTAGGTAGGTCAGTGGCCCATTGATGAATTACAATCCAAGAGAAGCTGAATTCATAAAGGCTAGATTGAGTGGAAACATTCAGAGGGCTGGCTTATCACTAGCCTTTGTTGGGCAGGTTGCTTACTTGGTGTGCTCTCTGGAGCCTTAAAGGCTGTACTAATTTTCTAAGCTTGTGTACAAGCATTATGCAGTTAAGAGGGTCTCTTCTGTTTTACTACAGATCTTTTTAGAAGATGTGAAATAGTCAGTTTTATCATGCAAACTACAGTATGTGTGGATGGTTGCAAAGTGAAATCTCTTCAATGGGTCTATCACAATAACAATCTGAACAAATTTCATCACAATTGCAATGCCAGAATATTTAACCTGCCAGAAGGCTATTTAAAGAATTATATTTCACATGGGAGTTTACTGTTTTTTAAAAAATCCTGAGAAATTCTCCTTTCCTTTGTCACCAGCAGTAGCTATTTTTTGAGATAGAAGGCCTTCTCAATAGCTGCATCTTGGCTCTGGAACCTCTTGCTAAAGAAAGCTTAAGTAGTTCCATCTCTGATATCTTGGCAAATATATGACTGAATTTATTTTTTGCTGTAATCTGTTTGACTGAGAGATGAAGTTAGTTTTTTTAATGGATATCCCTTACAATTACTTGCTATTTAAATTGGTTTTTTAATATTTAATTATATTTTTATTTTTTTATCTAGTATTTTATTCTTATCTATTGTAGGAAGACAGCAGCACCTCCCCCCCAGAGAACGAAATATTTGGGGGAATATTAAAAAGGCAGAATATTCTATTTCCCCAAGGGAATAATGAAGAAAATCTTAAAAGGCAAAAACCTCTCCCTCTCCCCCAGCCAGAAACTCAGCAGGCCAGGTCTCTAGAAATGCAGATTTGATAATCCCATTCAGAAAGACTGAGGCCCCATTCATGAGCAAATACTACCTGCAGAAATCCATTCAAGATAGGATCTTTCAAAATCCCTTGGAGCAAGATTTGATAGCTAATCAGCAGAATGATAGGATTAAAACCAGCAACCCCTCACCCAAAAATCCAACACAAGACGTAGCCATCAGCCACAGCCCCAGGGAAGCAGGACATAATAGGATTAACCCACCACCATCAGAATACCAAAAAGACACACTCAAAAGCTCAGGTCAAAGTTCATGCCACAGGAACAGAAACAACTCCAAATACAAAAGCCGAAGAAAGTATAAAAACCCATCACTCCCGGCACCATGTGGTCAGCTGCCCCAGAGCCACATGCTATTGTGATTCTGCTCTTCAATAAACAAGAACCTTCTTTCTAAAGCAGTCTCCATTTTGTTTATTCCTGGCTTGGAATAGACCCTGATGAAGATTTTTCTTTCAATACTACTTAGAACACCTTGAAATATGAATAGGTAAATATAATGTGTTGCTGAATTCAAAAAATTAGCTATGAAATGTTGTGGAGAAATATAATAACTTTTTATTTTTGCTTGCTTTTACAGACTTTGTATGTTGCTCAATAATTGTCTGAAATAAAAGGCCAGAAGAAGAAGAAATTATTTCTTAATTCAGCAACATAGAAGTTGAATAATAATAATAATAATAATAATAATAATAATAATAATAATAATAATAATAATAATAATAATAATAATAGATTTCAATTGTCTTTTACAGCATAAAAATGGTTTTCTTTCTTTTTGTGTAGATAAGGCAAATGTATTAGCTTAGTTTGGTTGTTTGTTATCCTGAGTGCTCAACATCTGAATGGTCCAGATTACCATTTTATATATATATATATAAATATTTTATTAGATTTTATAAGGGTAGGGAAGGAATAGGGTTGGTATGGGTATTGGATGGGGTTGGGGAATAGGAATGGGATAGGGGTGGGAATAAATACAATGGTGGGGTTGTCCCCCACAAAAAATTCACCGCTTTAGCAAGCAGACTATCATCCAGGTACAAATATTGAATAATAATTAATATAATACTAAACAATTATAATCAATAATAGTAAGAGTAATCATAAAAATAAAGCTTAGTCGGTAAATATCATTCATCCTATTAAATTTCACAATTCTTTCTCGCTCTAGCGTGATGCTAACCATTGATAAAAAATTTCCCATGTTTTAAAATAAATACCATTTTAATTTTAATGACGAGTTGTTACAGGTATTTACATCCTGAGTAGAAATAATGGCAGGATGAAATCTGCACATTGTCTCTTAATAACTGACACCAATTAAGCAGAAAACAGCTCTGAGAAGCAACCAGGGAAGAAACAATACAAGGAACTCCTAAGGAAGAATCACAATCTCAACCAAGACAGGCAGAGCAAGTTACTATATATAAACAACCACTTTCCTTGTATTGGTGATCTTACCAAACCTGCTAATGTAGCATCTGTAGGAAAACAATTAAATTCAGAAAACACAAAGAATCCAACATACAAATATATTTTAGGCATAAGCTTCTGTATTTTCCTCAGTTGTTCGGAGATCTTTGTCACATGGCTCAGCTTGTTTTGAACCCTATGTTCTCCAATTTATTCCCTTATTCAAACCCAAAATCAACAGCAACAGAGAGACAAAATAATTAGATGTATTTTATTTATTATATGTGATAATCAATAAAATCTATAACTATCTTTGTAATTAGAGAAATCAACCCAGTTGGGGTCTGGTCAATCTTTAGCCATGTAAATAAAATTGATTGGCATACCTTGGCTTTGTGTCATTGACAAAAATGTCGGAAATTCAGACAGTTTTTATTTATAGGATATTCAGATCCAGATGAGCTGTCTAATTTAATGATACCTGTTACTAGAGCTTTTAACCACAGAGGTTTTTAAGTGATCACAAATATTCCTACTAATCCATTTAATTTATTATGAAATTGTTCTTAAAATTATATGAGCTATAACTCCAAAATAATTATTTAAATATTTATTTAAAATAAAACAATGAAAAAGAATACTTACTCTGTAGCTCCTATTGCCTCTGCACTGATGTTGATTAGCTTTCAAAGCTTAATTAGTTTTAAAAACGGACTACCGTCTATATCAGCGGTTCTCAACCTATGGGTCGCAACCCCATTTGGGGTCGATCGACCATTTCACGGGGGTCGCCAAGCAAGGCTGTCCATTTTTTTCCCCTTTTCTGGCGGGTGCCTTACCTCCCTTGGGCTGGGCCAGCTGGTGGTCGGCCTGCTCCGTCTCTGCCGCTTGCCAGCTACGCCTCAGCTGGTGCAGGGGGCGGAACCACGCATGCGCGGCGCTCCCGGGCAGGGAAAGTCCTCGACTTACGACCAGTTGGGTAGTCCTCAACTTACGTCCGGTTTAGTCCTCGACTTACGTCCAGTTTAGTCCTCGACTTACGACCGGTTGGGGGTCGCGGCATTAAAAAGGTTGAGAACCACTGGTCTTTATGGCTAGACAAGTTGGAAAACAATGAAAACAAAAGTATGTATAGTACTAAGGTTTTAAAAATGACTATTAACTAGAACTGGAATCATGCTTCATAAAAAAAGAAAAATCACAAATTACTTCTTAATCAGAAACCAATGTTTTTTAAACAAATTATTAGCCTATGGCCAAATTTTGTTTTAATCACTTTTCTCAAACTAATTTTTATATCTTTAAGGAATTTTTTAAATGTAGCAAAAATAGGTACTTCATATTTTGACATTTATTTATAAAGAAATATAACATTATTGCTCATGTTATTCTTTCCAGTTTCTCTGAAATAAACCACAATTACAAGAAGGAACATATGATATTGGACAGAAATATATACTGCTTATAGATAATATAATTTCACCAGTAAGTAAAACTACATAAGTTATATTTCTGATTAATGTAATTCATATAAGGCTAGTCAAAGACACTGTTGTTTCTGAGAGAAAAACTACTTAGAACTCCTTCACATTCCACATGCTGGAACAGAATAGTTAGGTGCATCTTTCTCCTAAATTGACAGCAGAACAACATTCTCTATTGCAGTATTTTTGATACTTAGCAACTTTAAGCTGTGTGGACTTCAAATCCAGAACTCCCTAGCCAACATGCTGACTGGGGAATTTTGGAAGTCCACTCATCTTAAAATTGTCAAGTTTCAAATACACTGCTTTACTGTACCTCGAGACAGCAGACCAACTTGGGGATGCAGGACAAGTTATGTGCAATGAATGTTCTCTTCCCTACATTTTTTTCAGTCTTCTAAGACAGCTGCCCAATGTTAGGGCAGTACTGTTGTGTGTCGGTAAGATTTCAGACTACATTTTAATAACATTTATGTTTGTAGGAAGAATTGGCTCGAGTCCCCATCCAGGAGAAATGAGGGTGCCCTCGAATGAAGAGAGAAGCCAGCTGCTTGAAAAGAAGGTTCTTTTTATTGGTGGTCAGAAGCAACTTCAGCATCAGTTTTGGGACAGCTGACAAAACAGTTTGGTGAGTGGATGGGTTTTTATGTGTTCTAGTGCTTTGTGATTTAGATGCCCAGGTTTGCTGTGAAATCTACTTTAATCTGTGCTTGAGTGTGCCCTTTTAGTATTCTAATTATTGTTGCCTGTCTGCCATTGTGGCTGTTGAGGTTGTGCCCTGTCCTGGAGCTGGGTGAGGAATGTAGATTTTAGGTTTCTTTGTCTCTCTGCTTTTTTAATATGATCAATTCCAGCCTTCTGTGGAGGCTGAAACTGAAGGCAATTTGTTTATGAGTGGAATAGTTTATGAAACTAAATATCCATTCATAGGGGCCAGCAGCTTGAGTGGTTTTACTTCAGGAAAGCCTTTTATTTTCTGGGGGGTGGGGGGCATTTCTTTGCTAATATGGGGGCTTTCTTATATTTAAAAAAGGGGGGATTCTCCCTACATGTTATTTAGGTGACGCTAATATTTGTCTTTATAGAACTTTTCTACATGTCTTTCTACAGTGGTTGAAATATATGTAACTGTTTATCAGTTTTGAGGCTAATGCTAATTACCTTATTCTTTTGTCTCATCATTTTAGAAGTTGATTTCTAATTATTAGCTCCCTTTATATGTTGCATAATTATATAATGTAGAATAGTATTATAATATTATAATAGTGGAATATAGTATACAAGGGAAATAACTAATTTTATACAAATTCTATAATTATAGCCATTATAATTTAGCAGCAATTTTGGGAGGGACTCTGTGTATCAAGTATAACGGTCTGGGCGAGAGTATGTGTAGTCTCAGGGTAACAAGTTATGCAGATGATAGAAACTGTGCCGAAAATGGGCATCTAGTGACATCTAGTGGCAAGTACACCAAACCTTGCTCACAGACCTTATCTATATATTTTGTCTGGAGTGTCAGAACTTGGCCAGATGCCCAGACATAGTTTATAGTCTAAACCTTTTGATGTTCCTGACCTTCACATCCTCTGGATTACAGCTGGAAAAAGAGAAGAATTTCTTTGGGCTGCTTTTCTCTGCAGGATGGATTATAACTAAAAAAATATAAACTACTTTGAAACCGTCTGGCTTTTTTGGATTATAAGTACTGCTTGATCTGTGATTTTGCAAGCTATTTAAAGACAGAGTGAGTGGTAAGGAATTACTGCTAGCAAGACATTTTGGATTATAACCTTGGCAGACGGGCAACGTCAGACCTTGGGATACATTTTATGCTTTCCTTTTTTCCTTTTTTCTCTTTTTCCTTTTTTCCTTTTTATCTCTCCTATTTGTCTGGGGAGCCTAGTGGATTACAAATTTTTAACACTTGACTGGATAACTATTTATGGACAGTGGAAACTGAAATATTGGAAATACTCCTTGGAGAAGGCCTATGGACTATCAACTTCAAATAGTAGGCCTTGGTGGATTATAAACTTTGACTAAGGGACAATTTTGGACTCTGAACAATCATCCTTGGAAATGAGCCCTATCTACAGAAGTGGATTATAAACTTTTTTTCTTATTTCTTTTTTCTCCTTTTTTTTGCTCTTACCTCTTTGCTGAGAGAGTCTATTCGCCTAGAGACTACAGATAAGAACTACAAGAATTACTTAAGATAATTTTAAAAGATATATTGTGTTGAACATAATACTAATGGTTTGGTTTAAGGCTGGTATTGGGAAAAAGATTTGGGGAGTAGAAATAAATTTAGTGTTCCGAATCTAACCAAAACTGGTAAGAAAGCACCCTCAGCTCTGTCTTCCACCTCTGCAAGCCTGGTGTATCAGACATCAATTGAAGCAATGCTTCAACAAGAAAAAGCTAATAACTTCCAGAAGGAGATGCAAGTGACACTACAAGTGATTCAAGAGGCAATCTCCTCCCACAGGAAAGACACAAAGAAAAATCATGAGGAGACGAAAGATAACCTTGATAAAATGAACCAAAAAATTAACAACATAGATTCTCAACTAGAAAACTTTAAACAAATGGTCACAAAAAATGAACAAAGAATTCAAAAAGTAGAAGACAAGTCAATAGAGACCGACCAAAAATTGGAAGTTCTAAAAGATGAAAACCAGAAGCTGATGCAGATTAACAGAGAATTGGAAGATTCAATGGCAGTTATGGAAATGGAAAAGGCGTCTTACTTTCTAAGATTCCAAAATATAGAGGATAAGGAAGAGGATCTTGCGGATCGGATAACAGAGCTATTGGCTGAAGCACTGGAAATTGGAAAACAGGAAATGGAAGGAGAGATAGACCAGATACTTTGAGTCAATTCAAGCTATGTGAGGAGAAACAAAGTCCCCAGAGAAGTACATGTTAGATTTGTTAAAAGATCTATAAGGGATGAGATTCTGAGAAGAGTGAGAGATGACCCTCTGCGATATAAAAAAAAAGAAATTGTAGTCCTGAAGCAGATTCCTAGGAGAATAAGAGACGCATGAAGAGAATATTATTTTTTAACTAGAAAATTAATTGAAAAAGGAGTGAATTTTAGATGACTGATTCCAGAAGGGATCCTAATTAACTGGAATGTGAAAAGATACACCTGGACATGCCACTTAAGGCGTTGGAGTTTTATGACAACCATAAAGCGTTTATGGAAGGGGAAAGTCCGGAATTTCGTACAGAGAGAGAAAAACAAAGAGACAGGAAGAAACAGTAATAGAAGGAGCAGCCAAGCCAAGGGAGGAAGAAGAAATTGAAAATACAAATACAGAAGAAGAGGTCAGAGCAAGAGAACATAGATAGATAAGAATAACTAGAAGATTAAGACCTAAATATAACTGAAGGAGATGGAGAAGGAAAATGGGATTTTTTCAATGAATATAAATGGATTGAACTCCCCTACAAAAAGGAAAAAAAATTCACATGATTACAAAGATTAAAAATGGACATAATCTGTCTCCAAGAAACACATATTAAGAGACAACACTACAAATTGTTGGAACAACCGGAAATTGGGAAACTTCACTTCGCATTAGCACAACAAAAGAAAAGAGGAATAGCTTTATATAGTAAAGAAATAATGAATCCCAAACAAATCTAAACAGATGAAGAAGGAAGAATATTAATGGTGGAAATAATGATAAACCAAAAACAGATATTGATGATAGCAATATATGCACCTAATAAGAAACAAGAACAAACCGTACTCAACGAGTAGTCCTCAATGGCACTACATCCACATGGAGAGAAGTAAGCAGTGGGATACCACAAGGTTCCGTTTTAGCCCCAGTATTCTTCAATATCTTCATAAATGACTTAGACCAGGGCTTTTCAACCTTTTTACCGATTGTGCCACTTTTAGGATATGGCAATATTCGAGTACCACCTAGCAAGGTGTCAAAAACTTGATGACCAAAAAAAAAACCTGTTCAAAGTTGCAATTGCACTGAAATGACTTATGACCATTTTTCACACTTATGACCATTGCAGCATGCCCAGGGTCATGTGATTTATATTTAGATGCTTGGCAACTGATTCATATTTATAATGGTCAAAGTGTTCCAGGGTCATGTGATCCCCTTCTGCAATCTTTTGACAAGCAAAGTCAATGGCAGAGCTGCTGGTTGCCAAGTGCTAAGGCAGGACTTCCTTTCCTCTCTCTCTCCCCTGCCGCCCTTTCTCATTCCCATCTCCTTTTTTTAAAAAAACAAACAAACACATTTTATTGGTTTTTTAAATTCTTAAGAAAAGGTACTCAGGACACACCGTGGTGTTTGGGTAATCAAACATTCAAAAGTAAAAACATATATAAACAACTCAACTCAATACATTCACTGTCCCCTCTCTATTTCCCTCAAATAACAAAATACGTTTAAAATATTCCATTTCTAATTTAAATTTCTATTACTACTAAACCTGTTTTATAGCTTTATCAGTTTACAATTACCATAAACAAATTTAACTTTAAATCAACAAGTTATCAATTCAGGTATCCCTTCCAGATATATTCTAATTCTTAATCTCTCACATCCCTCATTTTATCACCAATCTCATTTATTTTTTCTTCCACTACACAATAGATATCCTAATAAAAATAAAATATTAATCTACCCTATACATATATAATCCCACAGTCAATCAATCTCTTTAGGATAACAAAATAATGTTAAACCTTAATTCATTTCAATTCATTAAACAAAGTTCAAATTTCATCCAATTGATTATCATGCCTTATCACGTCTATGTTGTCATACAGAAAGGTCATCTTACTAATTTAAAACACTCCGTTAATTATTGAAACCATCCAAATCTAAAAAGTCAACATTTTTTCAATTCCAATACATAATAATTTTCATTAAAATAAATCTATTATTCCAAAAAATACATGCCGCCCCAACTAGGGGCATAGAGCAGGCTCAAGTCGCAACTGCGAAATATTTTTATATCCAAATTTTTATATCCAAATTTTTCTGACAAAGAGTAAAGAATTAAATTGGGAGACTAAGATGGACCATTTCTGGCTTTTTTGCCTTCATCAGTTAGCCATACCCTTTATGGGATTCGAACCTTCTCGCTTCTAACTCTAAATCTTAATCCTTAAAACAGTCCATAAATCCAACATTGCCTTTTAATCCATTACACAATTTTAAATTTCTCTTTTCAGTCTGATTCTGGCTTTTTTTCTGTGCCAGGCAGGTTTCCATAAGCACGCTTCCCTTTCAGCCAGTAGATCTATTTTTGTTGCTTGCAGTGACCTTTGAAATAATAGGAATCCCATCCTCTGCATTAGGCATCTATTTCTCTCCTTAAAACATCGTTGCTTTGTAGATTCAAATCTCAGTCTTTGCTTCTTCTGTTCCTCAAAATTACAGATGGAAAGTTTATAAGGTGGAATAAGTTCCTCTTTTATCTCTGTTAATTCCTCTTCTAGTATGTTTTGATTTATAAAATAGTCAGATGTAGTCTGGACATCCGTTTGAATGTTTGAAGTGAGATTTCTGGATCTTAATTCTGTAATAAACTCTTTCATTGTAGCACATATTTCTGCAGTAGCCTCATAAATCTCATTCCCATCTCCTTTTGAAGGAATAATTTGAACCCCCCCCCCATATTTTCCCTCTTCCATATATTAATCAAACAAGGAAAGACCTCCAGAGACAGAAAAGACAAACTGCTGAGTGAACTAGCTTAAAAAGGCACATTCCCCTTTAAGAATTAGCTACTGGTTAGAAAGGAAAGTAAGGAGCACAGCCTGCACTTAAGGAAGAAAAAAAAATGTAAGTACTGGCTGCCAGCTAAGGCAACCTCCCCAAATGGCTCCATTCATAAGTAAAGGAATGCTACAGGCAAAATCCATTCAGGAGAAAAATACTTCAAAATCCCTTGCAGCAAAACTTACAGCTAACAACAGCAGAGCAATAGAAGCTAACAGGAGACATCAGCCAAA
>NW_015387748.1:28124-32691 GCF_001527695.2 Protobothrops mucrosquamatus | reverse complement strand
CCCCCTCCCCCTCCCCCTCCTTCTTCTTCCCCTTCGGTGCAGCTGACTCTGCCTCCTCCCAAGGCTGCTGCTTTTTTTCTCTCTCCCTCTCCTCCCCAAACTGCCTCCTTTTATAGGCTCTCCTGTCTCCGCCCCCTCCTCCTTTCTCATGGGGGAGGGTGAGCCAGAAGTGAGCCTGGGGCCTTTGCAGCTCCAGAGGACTCTCTCACTGTAAGTCCTTACCTGTGCTGGCTCTTTCCCTCCCCCACTACACTTGGCTAGGCAGGGCTGCATACCACCTGCCACTCATTAATGTACCACAAGTGGTACACGTACCACCAGTTGAAAAGTCCTGACTTAGACGAGGGAATTGAAGGGGAACTCATCAAATTTGCAGATGACACCAAACTGGCAGGAGTAGCCAACAACCCAGAAGACAAGCTCAGGATCCAAAAAGATCTTGACAAACTTGAACTATGGGCCCTATCCCACAAAATGAGTTTCAAGAAAATTGTAGGCGCTCCATCACTGGAAGTTTTTAAAAAGAGACTGGACAATCAACTGACAGAGAGGGTATAGGTCCTCCTGCTTCAGCAGGGGGCTGGACTAGAAGACCTCCAAGATCCCTACCAGCTCTGTTCTGTTCTGTTCTGTCTGGTCTGGTCTGGTCTGGTCTGGTCTGGTCTGGTCTGGTCTGGTCTGGTCTGGTCTGGTCTGTCCTGTCCTGTCCTGTCCTGTCCCGTTCCGTTCCGTTCCATTCCATTCTATTCTATTCTATTTCTATTTCTATTTCTATTTCTATTAAAAATTATATTAAAAAATAGTGGAACTGAAATATCAAAACATTTATTTGATGGGAGACTTTAATGCAATAGTAGATGGAATACTGGATTACAAAAGTAGTAAAATAGGGGAAAAAAAGGAAAGAATATACTTTCTTTAAAATGGCAGAAGAAATCTGTATTCAGGACATATGGAAAGAAAAGAACCCAAAAAACCACAATATACATTTTATTCAAACAGACACAAATCATGGTCCAAAATTGATATGATATGGATATCTCCTGAATTAAGCACAATTATACAAGAGATCGAGATAGAACCCAATATATGGGCAGATCACAACCCAATAAAGATGACTTGGAGAGGAACCAAGAAAAAAATTAAGATGGTCCCTTATTGAAAGAGAAATAATTTATACCAATAGCAACAAAGGAAATGGAATTGTTTTTCAAAATAAATAAAAAAGAAGAGACATCACTTCAAAATGTGTAGGACACAGGTAAAGCATACTTCAGAGGGTTGGCTATAACCTACATGGCGAAAAAGAATAAAGAAAAAAGCAACAACAGTTAAAGTTAAGGGAAGAATTTATGAAATTAGAATCAGAACTACCAATAGATCCACAAAAAACACTTAAAAAACAAATGGAAATAATAAAACATAAAATAAACCTAGCAGAAGCCGAAAAATGGTGCAACAAATTAAAAGGGCCAAACAGAATTTTTTTGAAAATGCTAATAAACCAGGGAGGTGGCTAGCATACAAACTGAAAAGAGAAAGAGAAAAAATTGATAAACAAACTGCAAGACTCAAAAGGCAATTTACAGTTCCAAAATGATATAATTAAAAAAATAATCAAAGACTTTTATGAGACACTTTATGATACAGAGGAAACCTTTCAGGAAAATACATAAAAAACCGGTTCTACCAAAAATCCCAGAGAATATACAAAATATTTTAAATGAAAAAATATCAATGATGGAAGTGACAGAGGCTATAAAAAGGCAAAAAAATGATGAGACTCCAGGTACAGACGGGTTACCTGCAGAGCTTTATAAATGTCTACAAGACACACTAAGTCCAATAATGAAATAACTGTGTAAATGAAGTACTTTTAGAGACTAAAATACCAAATACATGTGAAGGGTTCTGGAACAAAGGGAAATTGTTTAGTCTAACTGTTGCTTTCTTGCTTTTTGTAATCAGCTTTTGCACCAGGGAAATCTCATGCAGGCTTGAGAATCATGTACATGGACAGGATACACTGAAGGAGGGAATAAGGCAGTGGTTCTCAACCTTTTTAATGCCGCGACCCCAACCGGTCGTAAGTCGAGGACTAAACCGGTCGTAAGTCGAGGACTAAACCGGTCGTAAGTCGAGGACTAAACCGGTCGTAAGTCGAGGACTACCCAACCGGTCGTAAGTCAAGGACTTTCCCTGCCCGGGAGCGCCGTGCATTCGTGGTTCCGCCCCCTGCGCCGGCTGAGGCGTAGCTGGCAAGCGGCAGAGACGGAGCAGGCCGACCACCAGCTGGCCCAGCCCAAGGGAGGTAAGGCACCCACCGGAAAAGGGGAAAAAAATGGTGGACAAAAAAAATGGCAGACAAAAAAAATGGCGGACAGCCTTGCTTGGCGACCCCTGTGAAATAGTCGATCGACCCCAAATGGGGTCCCGACCCACAGGTTGAGAACCACTGGAATAAGGGAATGTACAGGAATGATTGATGTCTTCTTTATGATGTAATGGCTCTGTTGTCTGATTTTCATTGGCTAACAAAGTTTATAAAGCAATGCTACCAACTTTCTAAGGCGTGGCGCTTCTGGACGAAACTCTGCCAGTGTTCCAGATTGTTGGCCACCAGCTGCTTAATTTGATCAAATAAAGTGCTGCTTGATCAAGAAGTCTCCGCTTGGGTTATCTAATTAGATTGATATGATATCTCAAGTTTAAGTAAGGGACTGGGACCTTACACATGGACAGAAGCTAACATCATTTTAATACCTAAAGAAGACCCAGACCTGTCCCAAATAAAGAATTATAGACCAATATCTCTATTAAACGTGGATTACAAATTTTTTGCTTCAATAATAGCAGAAAGATTAAAGAAATTTTTGACTGAATTTATACATACAGACTAAAATGGATTCCTACCTAAAAGACAAATAAAAAATAACTTAAGAATGATCTTAGACATTTGGGAATACTATGAAATCCACCCAGGGAAGCAGATGGTGTTAATATTTCTAGATGCACAGAAGGCTTTTGACAATGTAAATTGGCAATTTATGATTCAACAATTGGATGAAATGGATTTTGGAGAAAACTTCATAAATATAATTAAAACAATTTATTATAGACAAACAGCTAAAGTAATTGTAAATGGAGGTTTTACAGAAAACTTCAATATCAAAAAAGGCACAAGACAAGAATGTCCATTATCCCCATTATTATTTATATTAACACTGGAAGAACTAAACAGAAACATTAGGCAAGACACAGCAATTAAATGATTGGAGATAAAAGATGAAAATTACAAACTATAAGCATTTGTAGATGATCTGGTCTTTATACTAGAAAAACCACTTGAGACAAGGCTTAAGCTTATGAAAAAGATAGAAGAATTTGGAGAAGTGACAGGTCTGAAAATAAATAGAGAAAAGACTAAAGTGATAACTAAAAATCTCACAGAAAAACAAAAAAAATCAACTGTCAGAAAAAATAGGTCTCCAAATAGTAAAAAAAAAATCAAATATTTGGGGATTTATTTAACAGCAAGATGTGCAACAATAAAAGATGACAACTACGTAAAATTATTAAAATAAATAAAACTAGACTTGAAAAAATGGAAAAAAACTACAACTTTCAATGCTGGGGAGAATAGCAACAGTGAAGATGAATATTTTACCAAAATACTCTTTTTATTTCAAACAATACCTATAAGATTGGGAAAAATCTTCTTTGATGAACTAAATACATTAATATTGAAATTCATTTGGCAAGGAAAAAAAGCTAGAATTAGATTGAAAATGCTACAAGAAGCGAAAGAAAACGGAGGATTTGGACTGCCGGACTAGATTTATATTATCAAGCAGCTGTATTAACATGGCTAAAAGAGTAGATAACTCTTAGAGACAAAAGACTACTATACTTAGAAGGACATGACCTACAACTCAGTTGGCATGCCTTCCTATGGTATGGGAAGAATAAAATACACAGATACTTTCAAACTCATTATATAAGAAATGCACTTCTAGAAAGGGAAAAAGTAAAAGCGAAAATTTACATGAAAATACCTGGATGGCTCTCAACAATGGAAGCGTTTGTTCACCCAAACCTAACTAACTATGAGAAAATTGTGACCTATAAAGACATTTTGAATAATGAAGGGAAATTAAAACACAGACAAGAATTAGAAGAACATGGTATTGACCTACTATGGTGGCCATATCTGCAAATCCAAATGAGATATGAAAAAGATATTAAAACATCTGGATTTTATAAAGAACAGACAAAATTTGACCACATACTACTGACATCAGATGAAAAATTGATTAAGAAACTTTATAAATATATGTTAAATTTAAAGACGGAGGAGGAACAAGTTAAAGTACCGTATATTCCGGCGTATAAGACGACTGGGCGTATAAGACGACCCCCAACTTTTCCAGTTAAAATATAGAGTTTGGGCTATACTCACCATATAAGACTACCCCTGTTCCAACGCACACCAAATAAAAATTAAAAAACATCAGATTTGATTTCAATATGGTAATTTTAATTCAAATGCTTATGACATGCAGGTACT
>NW_015387748.1:15583-28053 GCF_001527695.2 Protobothrops mucrosquamatus | reverse complement strand
ATTGTTCCAGGGTCATGTGATCACCTTTTGCAACCTTGTGACAAGCAAAGTTAGTGGGGAAACCAGATTCACTGAACAGCCATGTTACTAATTTAATCTCTCTCCTTCTTTCTTTCTCTCTCTCCCTCTCTTTCTTTCTCTCTCCCTTTCTCTTTCCCTCTCTCTCTTTCTTTCTCCCTCCCTCTCTCTTTCTCTCTCCATTTCTCTCCCTGTCTCCCTTTCTTTCTCTCTCTCCCTGTCTCCCTTTCTCTCTCCCTCTCCCTCCTTCTTTCTCTCTCTCTCTCTTTCTCCCTGTCTCCCTCTTTCTCTCTCCCTTTCTCCCCCTCCTCTTTCTCTCTCTCTCTCTCCCTCTTTCTATTTCTCTTTCCCTCTTTCTCTCCCTCTATTTCTCTCTCCCTCTCAAAGATCCTTAAAATCCTTAAAGGTTATGCTTGGGCGGAAGACTTTTTCTTTTACAGATGGGGCGGGTGGGCCTGACATTTGCGCGCAGGCAGGACCCCGCCTGCCAAGCCACCGCTTCCCCATCGCCCTCCACGCCAGCCGGCTCTGTCTCCAGACCTCCCAGCTGACAGGCGCAGGTCCGGGGGTCGCCAGCTGACGGGCGCAGGAGTTTGGCGCTGCAGCGGCCTCCCCTTCGCCCTCCGCACCGGCCAAAGCGTTGCCTGATGTTCCAGCTGACGGGCGCAGGTCCAGGAGTCGCCAGCTGACGGGCGCAGGAGGTAGTCGCCGCCGCGGCCTCCCAGCCACTTGCTTCTTCGGCTGGAGCAATTGCAAGGGCTTGCATGGTCCCCAAGGGCCGCTGACGCGCTCCCCACCGCCGGCGACCATTGCAAGCCCTTGCAATTGCTCCAGCCGAAGAAGCAAGCGGCTGGGAGGCCGCGGCAGCGCCTACCTCCTGCGCCCATCAGCTGGCGACACCCGGACCTGCGCCCGTCAGCTGGAACATCAGGCAACGCTTTGGCCAGTGCGGAGGGCGAAGGGGAGGCCGCTGCAGCGCCGAACTCCTGCGCCCGTCAGCTGGCGACCCCCGGACCTGCGCCCGTCAGCTGGGAGGTCTGGAGACGGAGACGGCTGGCGTGGAGGGCAATGGGGAAGCGGTGGCTCGGCGGGCAGGGTCCTGCCTGCGCGCGAATGTCAGGCCCACCCGTCCCATCTGTAAAAGAAAAAGTCTTCCGCCCAAGCATAACGCCAGCAGTTCTGTGCCACAGAGGCTTGAGACACGGAGGCGCGGGACGCGGAGCGGTGCGGTACGGTGGGAGGCGGCAGGACGGGGGGGAGGGGTTACCTGCATCCTGCCAGCCGAACTCTGGAAGCCTGCCTGAATACCCATATTTTCCGGCGTATAAGACGACTGGGCGTATAAGACGACCCCCGACTTTTGAGAAGATTTTCAGGGTTTAGAAAGTCGTCTTATATGCCGGAAAATACGGTAACAATGATAACATGGGCAAAAAAATTTGGACATAACATAGAACTAGAAAACTGGCAAAGCCTTTGGGAAAGAAATTCTAAAATAACAAAAGCGGTGGCATACAAAGAAAATCTATACAAAATGTTTTACAGATGGCATTTAACCCCAGTGAGGTTAGCAAAAATGTCTAAAAACAACTTAAATCTCATTCAAATTGTCTATTTAGGGCTGCCTAGATTATATGGCTATATAGAACTATCTCTCTAAAACGTTCTTGTAAGTTCCTTTCATGTTAATGTCAGAAAGCTCACGGTGAACTCATATTTGACCTGCATTACTTTGCAGCAAGAAAAAGACAACATTTTAACTCTGATAATCCCCTTCTGGAAAAACAAAGTCTCAGAGGCCAATGTATTCTATGTTCTACCTTGTTTCTGCTGCATCTGAAATTGTTGGGTTTTTTTTTGAAAATGTGAAATTCTGTTTTCAAGCAGTAAGTGCATTACTGCAAAACTATCAGCAATGCACTGAACTTTGTCACATGAACCAACTGATAAAAATGAGACAATCTGTGGAGTGTGTTGTTGTTGTTGTTGTTAGTTGCGAAGTCGTGTCCAACCCATGGACAACGTTCCTCCAGGTGTTCCTGTCCTCTACCATCTTCTGGAGTCCATTTAAGCTCACTTCTACTGCTTCAGTGACTCCATCCAGCCACCTCATTCTCTGTCGTCCCCTTCTTCTATTGCCCTCAATCTTTCCCAGCATTAGGCTCTTCTCCAGTGAGTCCTTTCTTCTCATTAGGTGGCCAAAGTATTTGAGTTTCAACTTCAGGATCTGGCCTTCTAAAGAGAGTCGGGGTTGATCTCTTCTAGGACTGACCGGTTTGAACGCCTTGCAGTCCAAAGGACTCGCAGGAGTCTTCTCCAGCACCATAGTTCAAAGGCCTCAATTCTGTGTTGCTCAGCCTTTCTTATGGTTCATAATAGAAGGTATATTGTTAGATTTAGAATTACTTTGCAGTAACATTCGTAATTTATGAGAAACTTAAAATATCCTATATCATCTTTCAGTTGATAAATATTATCAAGAGCAGCTATGATATCTCCAAAAGAATTGTTCTTGCTATGAAAGAACTGTTTGTTTTGTAATAGCATTCAAAGCCTCTCATTACACTGCATACTGAAAGACCCTTTCTCTGCTATTCCGTGACTAGACAAGCATGCTGATGAATAATTTATCGTTGAGTCAAAAGGCAGCCTTATCAAATTGACCAAAAAAGGAGCTCTGAAACTCTGTGTGGCAGTGTAATGCTATGAGTCTGTCTTCCCTCACCCTAATGCTTTGAAAGGATTACAGTTCCCATCATACTTTACAGTTAAGTGTTGTACTCCAATACATATGAAAGGTACCAGATTGGAAAACCTGTATACCTCCTCCATTTTGGTTTTTGGTTTTAAATTTACCATTTAAGTTTCATTTGTATGCTTATGTCTTCACTTATGAAGACTCTAAACTATTTGGCAGAAGCTATAAAAGAGCTATGTAACTATAGCAGGCTCTTTAAATGTTTAAAGAGCCATTTGGCTGATAGCTATGGTTTACAATTAAAATAATATAGTCACTTACTACAGTGGTGATTTTTATATCCTTTTCCCTGTTGGGAGGGTGGTTGTGTTTTAAATTGTCCACTTTATTTTTTCAAGAATATTGTTTTAAAAGAAACCAGGCTGTTCAAGTTGTCAACAATTAATACAAAACATGGAATGCATGAGAGAGAGGAGACACTAAACAGAGGATGTTTTCTTTTCCAGACCAAAGCAAAATAACCATTAATCTTTCGTTTGCTATCCTTGGCTAGTTTCAAGCCTAGACAGCATTGTTCCAAAAGAATATAATATATTGAAAGTGAAGACTAGTCTGTGTTGTCTCTATTATGTCTATGGATATTTGAAAACAATTTGGAAGAGGTACTTCAAACATGTAACAGGATCTTTAGAAACAACCAGATTCTGAAAAAAGATATAGGCAGTCTTTGAGTTATTATGACTCATTCAGTGACTGTTCAAATTTATGACAACATTGAACAAGGAATCTTTGGAGTGCTGACCATCTCAGCATCCCCATGGTTATGTGATTGTAATCTGGGTCTCAGTGCCTGGCTCACAATTGGGATGTCACAGTGAGTCTTGATTTCTGGTGTTCCCTGCTGGCTTCTCACAAGCAAAATCAGTGAGGAAACTGGTAGGAGATCACAAGTTGCTATTGCCACATATTTGTCCAGCCCTAACACGTACTTGTGCCACCACTCCATCTGCCTGCAGCAGTTGTTCCCTTGCTTGCACTTCTTCCCACCTTCCTGTGGCATCTGTCCAACCCTGCCCCCAGACCCTGTCCAGACTCCCTGCCTGCAACACCCATCCATCCTCTGCAGTATCTGCTCAACGTTCTGTCAGTAGTTCTCATCCACAGCTCTCATCTGCTTACTTGCTTGCCTAGACTGCTTACTACTTAATGATCATACAGTTCTGGGGTTAAAACTAGAACTATCAAAGTGCCATCGCTAAGCAACATTGAACAAGGAGTCTTTGGAGTGATGACCATTTTATGATGGTATTTTGCATTTTATGATGGCATCACTTAGTGAGGGAAATTCTGGTCCCAATTTCCTTTGTAACCTGAGGACTATCTATATGACATCTCTAAAAAGGTTCCCCACATATTCTGAATTACCTATTTGAAATAATGTTTGAAGCTTTCATATGTAAACTTGCTATAAGAAACTAGAGCTGGAGAGCAAAATAAATTTTCCTGTCCACTGTTCTTGTTAATCACCATTAGAATAGAATAGAACAGAATAGAATAGGGCTGGAAGGGACCTTGGAGGTCTTCTAGTCCAGCCCCCTGCTCAAGCAGGAGAACCTATACCTGTGGTGGTGAACCTATGGCACGCATGCCACAGGTGGCACGCAGAGCCCTCTCTGTGGGCACACACGCCGTTGCCCCAGCCCTAGGCCTTCAGCTGGGTTTTATAAAATGTTTTCGCTTTAGGCCTCCACCGCTGTGTGCAAAAAAAAGTTTCAATCAATCAATCAATTTCAACTTCTCGCAGGAAAAAAAGATCTTGCAAAGTTGGAATTGATTGAACTCTACTTTTAGTCCCACATAGCGGCGAAGGAAGTGACGTGTTGGAGCTGGAAAGAAGGTGCCGTGTGGGGTGGGGAGAGTGGCAGGAGCAGGGCGCTCCATGCGAGGGGTGAGGTGGGGCCTGTGCATGGGGTGGAGAAGCAACGCGGCGGCGCTAGCATGGTGGTAGACCAGTTGCTTCCCTCCCCCTGCCAGACACCTGCCAAAGCCACGCAGGGTAGGTTGCCACCCCCGTCCCCACCTAGATGCCCTCGCCTCCCTCAAGTGTTTTTTTTACTAACCTGCCTTTCAGCTGCATTCCGTTTCTCTGTTCGCTTCTCAGCCTTTGCCACATTTTGGTAGGACAAAAAAAAAAAGTTCCATCAGACTTTCTAACTTCTCGCGAGATCTCAAGAAGTTAGAAAGTCTGATGGAACTTTTTTTTTGTCCCACAAATACATGGCAAGGGCTGAGAAGTGAACGGAGAAATGGAATGAAGCTGAAAGGCAGGTTAGTAAAAAAAAAAAACGCTTGGGGGAGGCAAGGGCATCTGGGCAGGGGCGGGCCTGGCAACCTTACCCTGCATGGTGGCGGGAGAAGGGTGCTCTGCGAGGGTTGGGTTGGAGTGGCAGGAGAAGGGCACTCTGCAAGGGTTGGGTTGGAGTGGCATTGGGCACAATATGCGAGGCGGCAAACAGCCGCGCCACACGAAACTGGTTGTTTGCCGCCTCCTGCCCAATGCCACTGCCATGAGGCCGCGGAACAAGCCGGGCGATGGTAAGGAACCGGGACAGGGCTCTGCGAGGATTGGGTTGGAGAGGCAGGAGAAGGGTGCTCTGCAAAGGTTGGGTCGGAGTGGCAGGAGAAGGGTGCTCTGCAAGGGTTGGGTCGGAGTGGCATTGGGCATAATACGCAAGGCGGCAAACAGCTGCACCACACCAAAACCAGCCATTTGCCACCTTCTGCCCAATGCCGCTGCCATGAGACCCGCAGAACAAGCCGGGCAGAGGTAAGGAACCGGGTTGGGGCCTCTGCAAGGGTTGGGTCGGAGTGGCGGGAGAAGGGTGGTCTGCGAGGGTTGGGTCAAAGTGGCATTGGGCACAATATGCAAGGCGGAAAACAACTGCTCCACAACAAAACCGGCCGCTTGCCGCCTCCTGCCCAATGCCGCTGCCATGAGACTGCAAAACAAGCCGGGCGGAGGTAAGGAACCAGGTCGAGGTGGCGGGAGAAGGGCGCTCTGCGAGGGTTGGGTCGGAGCAGTGGGAGAATGGCGTTCTGAGAGGGTTGGGTTCAAGTGGCATTGGTCGTGGAACAAGACGTGCGGAGGTAAGGAACCGCGTCAGGGCGGCGGGAGAAGGGCGCTCTGCAAGGGCAGCAGCATTGGGCAGGAGGTGGCAAATGGCCGGTTTCAGTGTGGCATAGCTGTTTACCACCTTGCGTATTGCGCCCAATGCCACTCTGACCCAACCCTCGCAGAGCGCCCTTCTCCTGCTGCTCCGACCCAATCCTCATGGCAGTGGCATTGGGTGTGACGCGCGAGGTGGCAAATGGCTGCGGCTGGAGGGAAACAGCTGCGCCATGCCGAAACCGGCCGTTTGCTGTCTCCTGCTCAGTGCCGCTGCAATGAGGCCGCGAAAGAAGCTGGGCAGATGTAAGGAACCGGGTCGGGGCCCTGTGAGGGTTGGGTTGGAGTGGCAGGAGAAGGGCGCTCTGCGAGGGTTAGGCCGGACACACTTGGGGCTGCTGCCTCACTTTCCGTGCTGTTCTGGGGCTGGGCTGGACTGGACTGGGCGCGGAGCCTCCATGGCACTTCTTCTCCTGCGGACATCGGGAGCGCCCACCCCGTCTACACCTTGTCCCTGGGCAGCTGCTGCCATCCTGCACTCTCCAGCCTGTCACCGGCCAGCCAGGCACGCTGAGCTTGGGCCTCAGGCAGATGGAGGCCAGAGGGGAGTGCGAGCTGCAGCTGCCCGACTCCTCCGCTTGAGGACGCGTGTGGGGAGAGGCGCTGCCCGGCTCGGTGAGCTGCGGTCTGCCCGCAGGCGGAGGAGGAGGACGGAGGAGGAGGGCTGGCCGGGGACGGGCACAGGGCTGCCCATGGGGGGAATCTGACCAGCCCCAGCCTGGAGGGGGGAGAGGCTGAGGGAGCCCGAAGGGAAGCATTCCGGAATGCCTGGCTGGCCGGTGACGGTAGTTGCCCCGGGACGAGCGGTATGTGGGGTGGGTGCTCCCAATGTCTGCAGGGGAAGAAGCGGCAAGGAGACTCCATGCCCAGCCCAGTCCAGCCCAGCCCCAGTATGGCATGGAAAGTGAGGCAGCAGCCCCATGTGCATCTCCGTGCTTGAATGCACCCCCGCCCTGCCAGGCAAGCGGAGCCGTGGCATCTGCAGCAGAAGAACGCAGATGGGCAGCCACGGCTTTCAGTCCCCTCTGGCCTCCATCTGCCCAAGGCCTGAGCTCGGCGTGCCCAGCTGGCCGGCAACAGGCTGGAGAGCACTGGACAGCAGCAGCTGCCTTAGGATGAGCAGGAGATGGGGTGGGCGTTCTTGATGTGTGCAGGGAAAGAAGCGGTAAGGAGGGTCCGTGTCTGGCCCAGCCCCGGCACGGCATGGCAAGCGAGGCAGCAGCCCCACGTGCATCCCTGAATGCGAGCGCACCCCCACCCTGCCAGGCAAGCGGAGCTGCAGCATCTGCAGCAGAAGAGCACAGGCGGGCAGTGGAAGGCACGAGGAGTCCCGATCCCAGCAGCCCCTCCCTACTCTCCCCCTCCCCCTCTTGGAAGAGCTGTGGGGCCCAGGAGCCTCCCCCCATGCCCCCCACCCCCAGGGAAGAAAACCATTGCGAGACACACTTCTGTTTTAACTTTTTTTCCTTGTCCCTTTTTAGAGTTTTCATCCTGTGTCCTGATCTCCTGAGTTAGTTGTTGTTGTTCCCAAGAACGGAATGAAACTGTATGTTTTATAGATAAAGTTTTTCTAAACTATGCCTCCTGCTCATTTTGAATGTGTGCTTATTCTTTGGGCTTATTTGTGTATTGGAAAGCTGTAAACTCTAACAGGTTATGGGCCTGAAAGAAGTAAAAGAAAGATCTTCAAATTTTAATATTGAAAGAGAAATTTAAAATTGAATTTGCTGCAGTGGAAATATACTGAGTAGAGAAGCTATGGTGGGAAAGAGGAAAGGTTAACATAAAGAAAGGATGTAAAGGAAATATGTAGGCAAAAATAGCTGGGTCTTAAGAGTGGGAAAACGAAGAAGAAAACATCTGTAATAGAAGATAACTAGCAAAACAGGAAAGAACCTATTTTTCTAAGAAGTCATAAAAAAGGGGGCCAGAACTCAGGCAACTGAGCATGCGCAATTAATTGATTAATATTAACTGACACACATTGCATAAATTATCTCCTAATTTTAATGTGCATGTGATGTATGATTTAGTATGTAGCAAGAAATATATAGGAGGCGGTCGGAAAGAGTGTAACCTCATAGTACCTCAGCCAATGGGGAAAGAGAAGGGATGTGGTGGCCGGGACAAGGGATGTATAAAGAAGGAAATATTTTGGGTTAAAACTTTGGAGAGAACCAAACTTTGATAGCCTCTCTCCCCGCTTATTGCAATAAACGAAACAAAAGGCCTTCACTGTGTCTTGGCTGGTTATTGGTCAGGCGAGCTTGCCTCTGGTCACGAAGGAAAGTAGCCAGGAGCACATAAGAGCCTTGGGGGCTCCTCCTGGATTTGCATCCGTTCCATCTTTGGCAGCTAGGGATATTTGAAAGGGGAGTGCGCACCTGGATAAGTTTTTCCCAGCCCTAAAGGTCGGATTGCCCCTGCTCAAATAAGGAGGAATCGGAAATCCCGAGACAAAAAGCCAGGACCCAGTGAAAACCTAAGGGAAAGTCGGCCGACTTAAGGAAGCACTTCAACTCAGCTTGACAGGTAAGATACCAGAGGGGTATCTATATATCAGAGGGGTATTAATGGGCAATAAGAGTTTGAAGAGGAGGGACGCCTCCCCGGCCAGTGTGCCGGCCAATAAGGAAAATGAGGAAAGGTATTTACATTCTGGAATGAACCCCCTTAGGGAGATGGGAATCCCTTAGGGAGAATGTTGAAGTATTTTAAGTCAGTGCTTTAAACAAGGTATTTGAACAGAGGAAGGACTATATATTACAGTATATATCTAGCCTAAGTACATGTTTGGCCAGCCAATAAATTAAATTGGGCTTCTCAGCTTGGCTTAGAGCGGTGGGGAATGGATAGGCAGTGGTTAAGGTCTATCAGAAACGCTCCTTGCATTTCCCCACTGCCTGGAGAACAAGCTACAAGTTGCCCCAAGAGAGTAAAAGTGGAAATTTAAAGGGACACAAACCTCCAAAGGTCTGGAAATTATGTTTAAGGGTCTCTGTGTTTGTGTGTTTGTATTGACTCATTTCTAAAGACATGGGGGAAGGGAGGGAGAGGGAGGGAGAGACCCTCTAACAGTAATATACAAAAACAACAAGGTCTTATTCCAAAAGGAAATTTGGGAAATGGAGCTCATTGGCTTTGAAAAAGCTCCTTGAAAATAAGAATGATTGTTTTGCCTGGGGTGAAGCATTTGGAATTTTTTTTGTGTCTGGTGTAAATGCAAGAAAGGGTGAAGAAGTCTAGTTTCTTAGTAATTAGAAGGACAATAGAAGGTGTTAAAAGAATGGAAATAATCAGATGGAAGAGAGGGAAAGAGAGAGAGAAAGAAAGGAGCTGTGTGAAGTTTTATGCCTGGCCAGGATGAAAGGTGAGAACTCTGATCCGCTATTTTGTGTGAAAGAGTTAAGTAGAAAGCTATGTATTTCTTGAGGTTCCTATAGTTTGGAAGGTGACAAGAAAGGGGAAAACCTCTCTCCAAGGGGGGGAATTGTCCCCCTAACAGCTTTTGAGATCAGACAATTTAGGAAAGAATTGCCCAAACTAATAGAAGATCCTATTGAAGTAGGAAAACATGTTAGAAATGTTTATAGGACCAATGGAATATTCATGGGGAGAAATGCAACCCATTTTAACATGTTTACACCAGAGGAGAAAGGGATGATTAGGTGAGCAGTTAGGGGACAGTGTAAGAAAAAGTTTTCACAAAAGAATGAATAGGCTGAGATCCCTGTTGCAGATCCAAAGTGGGATGGTAACAGGCGTGCAGAGAAGAATGCTATGGCTGATTATAGGGGATATTTAATAGAAGGTATTAAAAATGCAGTGCCCCAGAGTCTTAACATTCAGAAGGCACTGTCATTAGAACAAGGAAAGGAGGAAACACCAACCGAATGATTAGAAAGATTAAAAAGCCAACTTCAAAAGTATGAACATTTAGATCCTGGTAATCCAGGACATCAAACAATTGTGAAATATCAATTTGTAAGGAAAGCATGGGAAGATATTAGAGTAAAAGTGCAGAAATTAGACACATGGAAAACTAAAACAATAGAAGATTTATTACCGGTAAAAGAGGCTCAGAAAGTATATGCTAAGAGAGAAGAGGAGAGAGATAAACGTAAGATAAGATAAAAATGATGGCTCATTTGGTGCAAACAGGCCAGTAAAGAGGATGTGGAGGAGTAATCAGGAAATCAGTAAGGGGTTTTGGGAGAGGTCTAGGCTGGGGGTGAGGACAGCCAATTGGCACCAGGGGATATAAATCCCTAGGAGAAAATTTTTTCCCAGTCCCTAAATAAATAAATAAATGTGCCTTTTGTAAGGAGGAAGGACACTGGGAAAATGAATGACCTAAGAGGAAGGAGGGGGAAGAACTAGCAAATTTGGTGGATTTTGAGAATTAGGGGTATCAGGGGACTAATCTGTTTTCTGGTCCAGCTTTTTAAGAACCCCTGATAAACCTTAAAGGTTGGATCCCTGGAGGAGAAAAGGGTGTACTCAGTGGATTCCGGAGCCACCAGATTTACCCTGAACTATATACCTCCAGGAATGCACATTGGGAAAGGGAAGATTAAGGATCAGGCAATTATGGACATGTAGTAGAAGCAACAATATTTAAACTTGCTATGGTCCAGACAGTAGTAAAAGGACCTGAACTTTGTATTGGTTAAAGGGAGCTGCAATTTGGCCAGGAGGTACTTAATTGGTAAATTGGGGGTTGTTATTATGGGGAATGAAAGAGAAATAATTGTAAATATTATGACCTTGAGTGAGGAAGCTCAAGGAAATGTGGACCCTCTTATATGGACCCAAGATGGCAATAGAGGAGGTGTACAAATGGACCCTTTAAAGGTGACTTTAAAGAACCCTGGTGAAGTAATTCACCAGAAACAGTATATAACATTACATTGGAAGGAAGAATGGGTTTAAAGCCCATGGTGGAAGGGCTATTGAAGGGGGGTGAAATTTTTGAGCAATCCTTTTAAACATGTTTAGTTTGTTACTTTTTTAACCCAAGAATTTCTGCCTTGGAAAAGTAAGAGATGCAGAAAAAAAAGAAGAAGAAAAAGGAGGGGGAGGCAGTTTCTGTCTGCATGTTGTTGTTTTTTAAAGAACAGAAATTGCGTAAAATTTCCTGACTGTAAGAATAATTAATCAGTGGGATAATTGTCTCCAGAAACTGTGGCTGCTTCATTATTGGAGGCTTTTGGGAGGAGGTTAGAAATTGATAGGGTCTGAAATGGATAGAGTTTCCTGTTTCAGTAAGGGATTGGACTAGAGGACCTCTAATGTCCCATCCAACTCTGATATTCTGTTTTTGTATGTGTGGCATGCTTCAGTGATTTTCCTTTGCATTTTAGTTTGGATTTATCCTTAATAATGCATTTGAGGGTATTCTTGTCAAAGGAACAATCTTATGATGTTTTATTTAACATCTGATAAATATGTGTCTTTGGGACTCCTTGCTACTGCAAAAAAGATGATTAATTGTTGCATACTGTGTGTATCCAATTTGTTTTCCTTTTCCTTGGTGCCAAGGAGGGGAAGGGAAATCTTTATAGAAAACCAATTTGGTTTCAGGGTTATAGCCACAGGCTGCAAGGCTGGATTTGAGTTCAAATCCTGATTTAGCCATGTGGGTTGGCTGAGTGTTTTGGGGCTGGTTTATTTTTGTTCAGCCCTAGGAGAGGGGTTTTGGCAAGCCACTTCTGTAAATGTTATGGCAATTTTCCTCCTGAGGGCTGTTTCAAGCAAAGGTTTTGTATAAATTTTTACTCTGTCTGGTTTGGTGAGTGGGGGAAGGGGGAGACAATCTTTTGTCTTCTTAGCTATCCTGTTTGATGTCTGCCTGAGACAAAAGGCATTCCAGAAATGTTGGCCCAATGCTAATTGGTGAGCCTATGTGGTTTACCTTTTAAAATCCTGAATGTGTTATTTACAATAAGTTTATTGAGTTATATTTTTGTAACATGGTATCTAATCAGGGTGAAAGGGGGAGGAGAAAGAAAAATGTGACAATTTTTGATAGAGCTTCCATGGACAAGTATAGTTTATCTGATACAGGACAAATGATTTTTTTCTTTCCTCCACTTTTTATTTATTTATTTTATTTTATTAAATTTATATCCCGCCCTTCTCCTTGCGGACTCAGGGCGGCTGTGGAAGCAAATACATTTTTGTGTAGCTTCCCAGTTTTGTAAGATCTTATTCTGGGAATTATAATGAAATGGGAAAGCAACTTTTTGGCAGAAGAAAGGACTGAGGGTGTCTAGCAAATAAAGCCCAATTGGTATGAAAGGAGGTAAAATATCTAGAATTTATTATAGTTGAAGGGGAAAGGAAAATAGATAGTAAAAGGATTGAGGCTATAGTAGATTTATAATTACCAAACAACAAAAATGGTCTTAAGGGGATTCTGTGGTTATCACAAGGTACTGCAAGAATGGTGATCCAAAAACTATATGAGGGGAATCATTGGGGAATTAAAGCATAGGTAGAAATGTATTTGAAATTCTATGCTACCCT
>NW_015387748.1:13216-15194 GCF_001527695.2 Protobothrops mucrosquamatus | reverse complement strand
TGCTACCCTTGGAATTTATGGGATAGCCCAAAGGGCTACAGAGGGATGTTTGATATGTAAAAGGGTTAATAAAGGGTTAAGGCTCCCAAAGGAGGGAGACAAATAGCTAAATGTAGAACAAGTACTGGGGTCTCTGTCTTCTCTTTGACAGGAAGGCTTGGTGGCGCAAACAACTCCTTTGGAATTTCCAGTCCATAAGTTCCAGCCGGGACAGTGGGTGCTGATTCGTAAATGGAAGGAGGAACTTCTACAACCAAAGAAGGGAAGTTTCTTATGTTAAATCTGCTGTCCGGAGGGCTGAGAAGGGTTGGACTCACTACACACAAGCAAAGGTGGTGACTGGACCTGAAAGAGGTTGGATGGTTATTCCAGGATAAGGACTGAAAACCATGTTTAAAAGGACTTGAATGGGTAGTGGACCAGAACCCCTACCTATTTTGAATATCTCTATTAGAATTTCAGGTGACCCCAGATGAAGAACAAAAATGTTGGTGGTGACTCATCAGAGAAGTAAAAGTGGTTTGTTACAAATAAAATGAATAACTAAGACAGAAGTCATACCATTAGAAACTGAAAACGTAGAATTGTACATTGTAAGAATTAGGTGGTAAATGTATGTCTTTTGTTATTGTCACTGTGATTGCTGTAGCTGTTATTATTGTTGAAATTGTGGATCAATTTGTGGGTGTGAAATACTGTGTAATAATCATGACGGGTGGATTTTACTTCTAATATTACTGAAGACAACACACCAGAGCAGCCTGGGAAATAAAGGTAAAAATTTGTTTGCGGAATTTAAAGGTAGATGACAATCATGAAGCAGAATGGATATTGCAAAAAGAATCAGGAAAGTGGCTAAAGCTCCTGAACAAAAGTATGAAAATATGTGGAGCGATTGGGGTTGGTTAACTAATTGGTTTCCCAACACTGAATGGTTAAGACAAATGTTTCTTGGCCTAAATTTTTTAGTGGTTATAGGACTTATGTGTTGTGCATGTCTGCAATGTATTCCTTTATGTGCATCTACTTTAACCAAAGCTGTAGGAAAAGCTTTTAGGAAAGCCTTAGAAAAAGAAGAAGTTATACAGTTAATAGTTATAAGATTTTCTAAACATGATAATGAAGACCTTTTAGTGTAATAAAAATCAAAAGGGGGGATTTGATAGAAGTAAAAGAAAGATCTTCAAAATTTAATATTGAAAGAGAAATTTAAAATTGAATTTGCTGCAGTGGAAATATACTGAGTAGAGAAGCTATGGTGGGAAAGAGGAAAGGTTAACATAAAGAAAGGATGTAAAGGAAATATGTAGGCAAAAATAGCTGGGTCTTAAGAGTGGGAAAAGGAAGAAGAAAACATCTGTAATAGAGATAACTAGCAAAACAGGAAAGAACCTATTTTTCTAAGAAGTCATAAAAAAGGGGGCCAGAACTCAGGCAACTGAGCATGCACAATTAATTGATTAATATTAACTGACACACGTTGCATAAATTATCTCCTAATTTTAATGTACATGTGATGTATGATTTAGTATGTATGATTTAGTATGTAGGAGGCGTATGTAGGAGGCGGTCGGAAAGAGTGTAACCTCATAGTACCTCAGCCAATGGGGAAAGAGAAGGGATGTGGTGGCCGGGACAAGGGATGTATAAAGAAGGAAATATTTTGGGTTAAAACTTTGGAGAGAACCAAACTTTGATAGCCTCTCTCCCCGCTTATTGCAATAAACGAAACAAAAGGCCTTCACTGTGTCTTGGCTGGTTATTGGTCAGGCGAGCTTTCCTCTGGTCACGAAGGAAAGTAGCCAGGAGCACATAAAAGCCTCAGATCCCAGCCAGGCCTTGCACACAATACAGGAGACTGAAGAAAAAGATTGAGGCTCAACACGGAGCTGTAATTAAACTGAAGGACTGTCTGAATTAAGAAGAAAAAGGTTGATCAGCTGAAGGCTTGCAGGATGGCTGATTTAAAGGGGAGCTC
>NW_015387748.1:6822-11678 GCF_001527695.2 Protobothrops mucrosquamatus | reverse complement strand
TGGGAAGATGGTTACAGTTTATTGCAGAAGCAGAAAGATGGTTCTTCAGGAAAGAGCAGAGGAGAGAAGAAGAGACTGAGCACATGGCCAGTAGCTTTTTATACCCTCTCTAGCTTTTTGTTTGGAAGTTTTCCTGTTCCTGTGGCATGAACTTTGAGGCTATTTCCTGTGTCACGTATTCTGACCTGAGCCCAGGTGTAACTCTCTGATATTACTTGATGATAATGGTTAGTCCTATTATGTCCCAAAAGTCATCTCCTGCTTCCCTGGGGATGGGGCTAATGACTCTTAAGAATTTCTTTTGTCTTTCTTGAGTTTCCTGGCTCCAACCTTCCTGATGGTCTTACATCTGCATTTGTATAGGGCTAGCTACTGCTTGAGGCAAAGAAATTTGGAGGCCAGGTTTGGTTTCTGCTTTTCAAAAAATGCTTTTCAAAATCCTTTTGGTGAAAAAATATATTTTCCTGCCTTTTTAATATTTCCTTCTCTGGGATAACTTCCCTCAATCCCCGCTTTGTGCCTTTAGTGTGAGAATATCACACTAAAATGGCACAACATTAAAATTGATCTGGTCAGGGAAACTTAGTAAACAAGCTTTAAACTGTTAGGCCAAAAAAAAAATATAAGACACTAATAGAGGCAGCAGAAAAAGATCCCTTCAGTGACTCCCAAAAGGGGAGTTCTAAAAGTCAAGGCAAAAATTTGTTAGTTGTAAAAGAAATTTATAGTGTCCAATATTCTGTGCCAATCATTTTCAAATGTTGGACATCACTTTTAGCTTCCAGTCAGGTTTGTATACCTCCCAAAATTCTTCACAGCCATGGTTTTCCTTAGTACATGACCACTGGCTGCCCTTTTTCAAGAGTTGTGTCCTGCCTTAGCTCTTAGTTCAGTGCATCCAGGTTAGTAATGTCCAATTAAGGTTAGCCAGTATGTCAGGCTATTAAAAATTTTTCTTAAATTGCACATAGTGAGCTCTAGGAATCCTAATCTGAGTCCAACAGTGCAAGATATTCAGGGCTGAGGTTTGGGGATCTTTCCTGTTGCTTCCTTAGTCATAAGGCATAAGAATTGTAAATCGCCTGAGGGGGCCTAGTTCCCTCCCCCTTGGAATTTGTTGGAAGTTGTTTCTACAAAGCTTTGGTGCAATAGAGCAAAAATCAGCCTGGGGAACTTTACTAAAGGTAGGTAGAGGGGGTGGACTCAATGTGATTCTGAATGGTGTGGGTGTGTGCATGTGTGTGCAGCTACTTTTACAAAATAGGCAATACAAACATTCTGGATAAATTTTCCCTCCCACCAGATAGAAGTCCAAGGTGTTCAGTACTTGCAGTGCCAACTATTCCCAAATGCCATCTCTCCATGAATACATTCAACTGGCTTGTTACAATACAAATGTGGCAAGAAAGAAAAGTTTTACAATGACTTTCCACCCTCCCCCCTTAGTCTAATTTTCTCTTCTGAGGTTTCACATGGGGACCAGTGGCTCCAGGACTCCTTCCTTCTGCAGCTCTCACAGGCATATGGGGAAATGGTAGGACTTGGGAAGATGTTCCACTCAGGTTGCATGGTGGCTTTTAGTGGATGGCTGGATTCAAAATCCAATTCCATGGCTCAAATGGATGGAAGCATCTGGGTCTGTGTGTTCTGCTTCCAAAGGTTTGGGGGCAGGGTTGCAGGGCTGAAAGAAACAAGAACAAGGTCTCCCCACCTTTCTGGGTGGACTCTCCCAGGAGAGGCAGACAAAAGGTATGGAGAACAAAGGGCAAGAAAAGAATTGGAAGGGGGGTAACTTGCAGGCAGTTTTGAAAAGACATTAATATTGCAGTTGTTAAAGAATCAGGCAAACAAAATGAGGACATCCCAGATGACAAAAGAAAGGCTGGATTCTGGTAAGAGAACATACATGAAATGTTTCACTTTTGAACTTGAACATTGAGCTTTCAGCTTGAGAATGCTGAAAGCTTCAAATAATTTTAAAAGCCTCATTTTTTAAGGTGTGCAACTTGCCAGGGGCAGGAGAATCTGCCTTTAACATTTATTCTAAAATAGACCACATAGTTTTAGAGATTGAGAAATGCTTATTTGTTTCAGAAAAGTTTCAAAGTAGTTTCACAATTAGTGATAGGATAAGAAAAGTAACTTAAGAAAATTATTTCCCCACACAAGCAGACTTGAGCTTCAAAAGGCTCTTGTAGATAGACACACATTTTTCAGAAAAAGGATAGCTAGATAAAACCCATTTAGAATTGACAGAATTAGAATAGAAACACCAAAAAGTACACAACAATAAAATAATTTAACACTGGATTCCCCCTGGAACAAAAATTAACACCTTTTAGACAGAATTGAGAAGGAGATTAACCCAACAACAGACACTGACCAAAAAATTCAGAAATGACACTTTTGAACTCACCAATCAGGAATGACAATTTTGGAAACCATGAAATGGTATTCCAATAAAACAATGTACAAAAGAAACTTTCTTTGCATCCATCAAAGAAAGGGACTAGGTTACTTGGCAATAAACTCACAGATTTTCTGGAGGAATATTTAAACTAAACAAGGGACAGTGAGTTAATAGATACAGAACATCCCTGTCCCCAGCAATCAAAAATTACAGCAAGCTTTTAATAGTGTCACACAAAGTGGACTAACACATAGGTGTCAGTCATAAAGAATGAGGGCAAATATGATATAGTTGTCATTATAGAAACATGGTGGGATAAAACCCACAAATGGAACACTCAGCTAGAGGGATTTCAATTGTTTAAAAAAAACAGACCAAATAAAAGAGGAGGCAGAGTTTCTCTCTATATAAGAAATAACTACATATCTACAGAAATGGGACACAACAATGATGAAACCTGTCTTGAATGCATTTGGATCAATATGAAAGGGGAAATAGATGAACTTTCTGCTAGTCAGCTAACTAAGGTGCATAGGAAGCACATGACAATAGAACACAGTCAAACTAGAATCTTGGACTTTAAGACAGCTAATTTCAATAAACTTAGAGAGGGCTTGGGAGGGATTACATGGATGAGAATCCTCAAGGGGAAAACTCAAGAAGCTTGGGATTTTTTTAAAAAAAAAAACATAACCCAGTCTAGCACACAATACCAACAAAGAAGAAAAATAATAACTCTCACAAGAAACCAGCATGGCTGCATAAAGAACTCTCTAATAAATTGAAAGATAAGAGGGACAAGTATAAAAGTGGAAAGAGGGGCACATAACTAAAGCAGAATATTAGCAAATAGTCTGAGCCTGAAAAGATGAGGTGAGGAAAGCTAAGGCTCAAAATGAACTAAGGCTTGTGACCAAAGGCAAAAATAATAAAAGGCAAACAGTACCATTAAAAAATAGATTAGAAACACAAGTTAAGATAAGCAAGAAAATGGTAAGTGAGCACTTATCCAGCCTAGAAGAGTTCAAATCACCAGGACCAGATGGATTACACCCCAAGGTTCTCAAGAAACTGGCAGATGTGATCTCAGGACCACTGAACTATATTTTTCAAAGATCCTGGAGCACTAAGGAACTACCAGAGGACTGGAAAAGAGCTGATGTAGTTTCCCTCTTCAAAAAAAAAAAAGAATAGATCCAGAAAACTACTGACCCATCATCCTGACCTCAATACCTGGGAAGATTCTGGAAAAAATAAATCAGTGAGCACCTAGAGGCAAACAAAGTCATTACTAAAAGCCAACATGGGTTTGTTAAAAACAGATCATGCTAGGCTTCCGGTTTGAATTGCAGCACCGAGGGCAGCTCCTCTGTGAGCTGTTCACCCTGAAGACACGTAAGAGCCGCTTGGAATCCCCTTCCCCGGGCAAAGGGGAGGGGTGAGCTTCTCCGATAGGGGTAGAGCTCTCTAGCCCTTGCATTTTGACAGCTGTGAGGGCTAAGGTGAGCTCCCCAGGAGTCGGAGATTCCTCCGTGCTTCAGGCTGCCTTCGTCAAAACGAAGCTAGACGCGGATTCAGCCTCTGCCTTTCAAGGAAAGCGTGAGTTGAATTTTACAGGCAGACAGAGCCTACCAGGAGGATTTAAAAATTGTTTGGACTGAAACCTTAACTCTAGAATTAAAGTATCTTCTTCATTTTTTATGTTAACTGGAAGAAGAAGTATGGCTGCGGATGGGCGTTTCTGTTTTTTTAATTGAAAATACATGAGACTTTCACTTTCTAGAGACTTTCTTTTGGATTACTATTATAACAGATTTTGTTACTTTGAGCTGGTTGGATAAGCTTTCTGTTTTTACCACTGCTTGAGGTGATTACAAGACTTTACAAGATTTATATATGACCTCTACAAGATTTTAACTTATGTTTATAAGTGAAACTATAAGAGAAGGAGGAGAGAAGTAAAATGGCTTCTAAGCGTGTGGGAACTTTTGTTCCTCAGAAAAGTACAGTCTCCTCCCCAGCTGTTCAAACACCACAGCAGCCAAAATCTAAGACTCCTCCGCCCTCCTCCCCAACACTTACACTGAAAGATATTCAAGATGCATTAAAGGACAATGCTAGACAGATTAGAATGGAAATGGAGGATATGTTTGAAAAGAAACTTGAAGAGAAACTTGAAGAGAAGAATACAGAGTTGAGAGATGACATAGTGTTTGCATTGCAAGGTCTGGCTGTCCATGTAGAGCATATTGAAGGATGGGTGGAGGAAGTGGAGGATCATGTTGAAAATGTGGAACTTAGATTGGGGAAAGTGGAGGAGGCAGTGGATTTAACTCAAAATGAGGTCCTTTTGTCACAATACAGAGAAATGGAATATGCTTTGAGAATAAGAGGGCTGAGAGAAAATGCTCAAGAGAAACTAGAGGATGAGATTGCAGCAGATTTG